>NC_074694.1:3664796-3689796 GCF_029448725.1 Salvelinus fontinalis
ATTCTACCTTTCTGTTTCCTTGAGTAAAGTGAAGGAGAAGAGAGACAGTGCAGGATAACTCTGTAACTGTGTGACTGTCTGCTTCCTAAAAGATGAACCAACGATACAGTAGGAGGAGGATTTCTGACTGACTGACTATTTGCCCTTTGCTCTCCACTGTCCTGTCCTGTCGGAGCACCCACCCTCTGCATACACTCCCACTGCTCGGCGGGACAACACACTCATGGTGGATGCTAAGGGCCGGAACATGAAATGTCTGACCTTCCTCTTGATGCTCCCAGAGTCCGTCAAGAGCAAGTCACCGAGCTCTAAGAGCTCCAAAAAGGCAGTAAACAGCGGCAGCGCTGCCGGGGACAGTACCGGGTCCAAGCTGCCTCTGGTGTGTTATGAGATCAGTACCCTAAAGAACAAGAAGAAAAAGAAGATGGCAGATAGTTTCCCTAGCACTAAGAAGCATGGTGAAGGGTCGTCCACCACCACAGTGCAGGAGTACCAACAACAGAACCTGAATAACAACAATACCCTTCAGAACTGTAACTGGCAGGGGCTGTACTCTACTATACGAGAGAGGTAGGTGAAACTAACTAACCAACTAACTGACTAACTAGAGAGGGAGTGAGGTGACACTAACTAATATACTAGAGAGATAGGTGACCTTAACTAACTAACTAGAGAGGTAGGTGACACTAACTAACTAACATACTAGAGAGGTACGTTACACTAACTAACTAACTAGAGAGGTAGGTGACACTAACTAACTAACTAACTAATATACTAGAGAGGTAGGTGACACGAATTAACTAACTATTATACTAGAGAGAAATGTGACACTATCTAACTAGAGAGGTAGGTGACACTAACTAACTAACTAGAGAGGTAGGTGAAACTAACTAACTAACTAACTAGATAGGTAGGTGGCACTAACTAACTAACTATTATACTAGAGAGGTAGGTGACCCTAACTAACTAACTAACTAGAAAGGTAGGTGACACTAACTAACTAACTATTATACTAGAGAGATATGTGACACTAACTAAATAACTAGATAGGTAGGTGACACTAACTAACTAACTATTGTACTTGAGAGATAGGTAACATTAACTAACTAACTAGAGAGACAGGTGACACTAACTAACGAACTAGAGAGGTAGGTGACACTAACTAACTAACTAGAGGTAGGTGACACTAACTAACTAACTAGAGGTAGGTGACACTAACTAACTAGAGAGGTAGGTGACACTAACTACCTAACTCATATACTAGAGATGTAGGTGACACTAACTAACTCATATACTAGAGATAAGTGAAACTAGCTAACTAATCTACTAGAGATGTAGGTGACACTAACTAACTCATATACTAGAGAGATAGGTGAAACTAACTAACTCATCTACTAGAGAGGTAAGTGACACTAACTACATAACTAACTAGAGAGGTAGGTGACACTAACTAACTAACTCATATACTGGAGAGGTAGGTGACACTAACTAACTCATATACTAGCGAGGTAGGTGACACTAACTAACTCATATACTAGAGAGGTAGGTGACACTGACTAACTAACTCATATACCAGAGGTAGGTGACACTAACTAACTCATATACTAGCGAGGTAGGTGACACTAACTAACTCATATACTAGAGAGGTAGGTGACACTAACTAACTAACTAATAGGTGACACTAACTAACTCATATACTAGAGAGATAGGTGACACTATCTAACTAACTAACTAAAAGGTGACACTAACTAACATATACTAGAGAGATAGGTGACACTATCTAACTAACTAACTAAAAGGTGACACTAACTAACATATACTAGAGAGATAGGTGACACTAACTAACTAACTCATATACCAGAGGTAGGTGACACTAACTAACTAACTCATATACCAGAGGTAGGTGACACTAACTAACTAACTAACATATACTAGAGAGGTAGGTGACACTAACTAACTAACAAGTAGGTGACACTAACTAACTAATAGGTGACACTAACTAACTAACTAACTCATATACTGGAGAGGTAGGTGACACTAACTAACTAACTCATAAACCAGAGGTAGGTGACACTAACTAACTAACTCATAATCCAGAGGTAGGTGACACTAACTAACTAACTCATATACTGGAGAGGTAGGTGACACTAACTAACTAACTCATATACTGGAGAGGTAGGTGACACTAACTAACTAACTCAAATACTAGAGAGGTAGGTGACACTAACTAAATAACTCATATACTGGAGAGGTAGGTGACACTAACTAACTAACTCATATACCAGAGGTAGGTGACACTAACTAACTAACTCATATACCAGAGGTAGGTGACACTAACTAACTAACTCATATACCAGAGGTAGATGACACTAACTAACTGACTCATAAACCATAGGTAGGTGACACTAACTAACTAACTCATATACTGGAGAGGTAGATGACACTAACTAACTAACTCATATACTGGAGAGGTAGGTGACACTAACTAACTAACTCATATACCAGAGGTAGGTGACACTAACTAACTAACTCATATACCAGAGGTAGGTGACACTAACTAACTAACTCATATACTGGAGAGGTAGGTGACACTAACTAACTAACTCATATACTGGAGAGGTAGGTGACACTAACTAACTAACTCAAATACTAGAGAGGTAGGTGACACTAACTAACTAACTCATATACTGGAGAGGTAAGTGACACTAACTAACTAACTCATATACTGGAGAGGTAGGTGACACTAACTAACAAATATACTAGAGAGGTAGGTGACACTAACTAACTAACTCATATACTGGAGAGGTAGGTGACACTAACTAACTAACTCATATACCAGAGGTAGGTGACACGAACGAACTCATATACTAGCGAGGTAGATGACACTAACTAACTTACTCATAAACCAGAGGTAGGTGACACTAACTAACTAACTCATATACTGGAGAGGTAGGTGACACTAACTAACTAACTCATATACCAGAGGTAGGTGACACTAACTAAAGACTCATATACTGGAGAAGTAGGTGACACTAACTAACTCAAATACTAGAGAGGTAGGTGACACTAACTAACTAACTCATATACTGGAAAGGTAGGTGGCACTAACTAACTAACTAATAGGTGACACTAACTAACTAACTCATATACTGGAGAGGTAGGTGACACTAACTAACTCAAATACTAGAGAGGTAGGTGACACTAACTAACTAACTAATATACTGGAGAGGTAGGTGACACTAACTAACTCAAATACTAGAGAGGTAAGTGACACTAACTAACTAACTCATATACCAGAGGTGGGTGACACTAACTAACTAACTCAAATACTAGAGAGGTAGGTGACACTAAATAACTAACTCATATACTGGAGAGGTAGGTGACACTAACTAACTAACTCATATACTAGAGAGGTAGGTGACACTAACTAACTCATATACCAGAGGTAGGTGACACTAACTAACTCATATACCAGAGGTAGATGACACTAACTAACTCATAAACCAGAGGTAGGTGACACTATCTAACTACCTAATAGGTGACACTAACTAACAAATATACTAGAGAGGTAGGTGACACTAACTAACAAATATACTAGAGAGGTAGGTGACACTAACTAACTCATATGCCAGAGGTAGGTGACACTAACTAACTCATAAACCAGAGGTAGGTGACACTAACTAACTCATAAACCAGAGGTAGGTGACACTAACTAACTCATAAACCAGAGGTAGGTGACACTAACTAACTCATAAACCAGAGGTAGGTGACACTACCTAACTCATATACCAGAGGTAGGTGACACTAACTAACTCATATGCCAGAGGTAGGTGACACTAACTAACTCATATGCCAGAGGTAGGTGACACTAACTAACTCATATACCAGAGGTAGGTGACACTAACTAACTCATATGCCAGAGGTAGGTGACACTAACTCATATACCAGAGGTAGGTGACAATAAATCATATACTTTTCTGTTCTGGGTCAGGTCCCAGGCTGGGCGGTGAGCAGAGACCAGGGAATCATACCGTAACCTCAGCATCCTCTAGAGCAGAGACCAGGGAATCATACCGTAACCTCAGCATGCTCTAGAGCAGAGACCAGGGACTAATACCGTAACCTCAGCATCTTCTAGAGCAGAGACCAGGGAATCATACTGTAATGTAACCTCAGCATCTTCTAGAGCAGAGACCAGGGACTCATACCGTAACCTCAGCATCTTCTAGAGCAGAGACCAGGGAATCATACCGTAACCTCAGCATGCTCTAGAGCAGAGACCAGGGACTAATACCGTAACCTCAGCATCTTCTAGAGCAGAGACCAGGAAATCATACTGTAATGTAACCTCAGCATCTTCTAGAATGGAGACCAGGGAATCACACCGTAACCTCAGCATCTTCTAGAGCAGAGACCAGGGAATCATACCGTAACCTCAGCATCCTCTAGAGAGGAGACCAGGGACTCATACTGTAACCTCAGCATCTTCTAGAGCAGAGACCAGGGACTCATACCGTAACCTCAGCATCTTCTAGAACAGAGACCAGGGAATCATACCGTAACCTCAGCATCTTCTAGAATGGAGACCAGGGAATCATACCGTAACCTCAGCATCTTCTAGAACAGAGACCAGGGAATCATACCGTAACCTCAGCATCTTCTAGGACAGAAACCAGGGACTCATACTGTAATGTAACCTCAGCATCTTCTAGAATGGAGACCGGGGAATCATACTGTAACCTCATCATCTTCTTGAACAGAGACCATGGAATCATACCGTAACCTCAGCATCTTCTAGAACAGAGACCAGGGACTCATACCGTAACCTCAGCATCCTCTAGAGCAGAGACCAGGGACTCATACCGTAACCTCAGCATCTTCTAGAGCAGAGACCAGGAAATCATACTGTAATGTAACCTCAGCATCTTCTAGAATGGAGACCAGGGACTCATACCGTAACCTCAGCATCTTCTAGAATGGAGACCAGGGAATCATACCGTAACCTCAGCATCTTCTAGAGCAGAGACCAGAGACTCATACCGTAACCTCAGCATCTTCTAGAGCAGAGACCAGGGACTCATACCGTAACCTCAGCATCTTCTAGAATGGAGACAGGGGAATCATACAGTAACCTCAGCTTCTTCTAGAACAGAGACCAGGGAATCATACTGTAATGTAACCTCAGCATCTTCTAGAGCAGAGAACAGGGAATCATACCGTAACCTCAGCATCTTCAAGAGCAGAGACCAGGGACTCATACTGTAACCTCAGCATCTTCTAGAGCAGAGACCAGAGAACCATGCCGTAACCTCAGCATCTTCTAGAGCAGAGACCAGAGAATCATACCGTAACCTCAGCATCTTCTAGAACAGAGAACAGGGAATCATACTGTAACCTCAGCATCTTCTAGAGCAGAGAACAGGGAATCATACCGTAACCTCAGCTTCTTCTAGAGCAGAGACCAGGAAATCATACTGTAATGTAACCTCAGTATCTTCTAGAGCAGAGACCAGGGAATCATACTGTAATGTAACCTCAGGATCTTCTAGAGCAGAGACCAGAGACTCATACCGTAACCTCAGCATCTTCTAGAGCAGAGACCAGAGACTCATACCGTAACCTCAGCATCTTCTAGAGCAGAGACCAGGGACTCATACCGTAACCTCAGCATCTTCAAGAGCAGAGACCAGGGAATCATACCATAACCTCAGCATCTTCTAGAACAGAGACCAGGGAATCATACTGTAATGTAACCTCAGCATCTACTAGAGCAGAGACCGGGGAATCATACAGTAACCTCAGCTTCTTCTAGAACAGAGACCAGGGAATCATACTGTAATGTAACCTCAGCATCTTCTAGAGCAGAGACCAGGGACTCATACCGTAACCTCAGCATCTTCTAGAGAGGAGACCAGAGAATCATACCGTAACCTCAGTATCTTCTATAACAGAGAACAGGGAATCATACTGTAACCTCAGCATCTTCTAGAGCAGAGAACAGTGAATCATACCGTAACCTCAGCTTCTTCTAGAGCAGAGACCAGGGAATCATACTGTAATGTAACCTCAGCATCTTCTAGAGCAGAGACAAGGGACTCATACCGTAACCTCAGCATCTTCAAGAGCAGAGACCAGGGAATCATACCGTAACCTCAGCATCTTCTAGAGCAGAGACCAGGGACTCATACCGTAACCTCAGCATCTTCAAGAGCAGAGACCAGGGAATCATACCGTAACCTCAGCATCTTTTAGAGCAGAGACCAGGGACTCATACCGTAACCTCAGCATCTTCTAGAATGGAGACCGGGGAATCATACAGTAACCTCAGCTTCTTCTAGAACAGAGACCAGGGAATCATACTGTAATGTAACCTCAGCATCTTCTAGAGCAGAGAACAGGGAATCATACCGTAACCTCAGCATCTTCTAGAGCAGAGAACAGGGAAACATACCGTAACCTCAGCTTCTTCTAGAGCAGAGACCAGGAAATCATACTGTAATGTAACCTCAGTATCTTCTAGAGCAGAGACCAGGGAATCATACTGTAATGTAACCTCAGCATCTTCTAGAGCAGAGACCAGGGACTCATACCGTAACCTCAGCATCTTCTAGAGCAGAGACCAGGGACTCATACCGTAACCTCAGCATCTTCAAGAGCAGAGACCAGGGAATCATACCATAACCTCAGCATCTTCTAGAATGGAGACCGGGGAATCATACAGTAACCTCAGCTTCTTCTAGAACAGAGACCAGGGAATCATACTGTAATGTAACCTCAGCATCTTCTAGAGCAGAGAACAGGGAATCATACCGTAACCTCAGCTTCTTATAGAGCAGAGACTAGGAAATCATACTGTAATGTAACCTCATCATCTTCTAGAGCAGAGACCAGGGACTCATACCGTAACCTCAGCATCTTCTAGAGCAGAGAACAGGGAACCATACCGTAATGTAACCTCAGCATCTTCTAGAGCAGAGACCAGGGACTCATACCGTAACCTCAGCATCTTCTAGAGCAGAGAACAGGGAACCATACCGTAACCTCAGCATCTTCTAGAGAGGAGACCAGAGAATAATACCGTAACCTCAACATCTTCTAGAACAGAGAACAGGGAATCATACTGTAACCTCAGCATCTTCTAGAGCAGAGAACAGTGAATCATACCGTAACCTCAGCTTCTTCTAGAGCAGAGACCAGGGAATCATACTGTAATGTAACCTCAGCATCTTCTAGAGCAGAGACAAGGGACTCATACCGTAACCTCAGCATCTTCTAGAGCAGAGAACAGGGAACCATACCGTAATGTAACCTCAGCATCTTCTAGAGCAGAGACCAGGGACTCATACCGTAACCTCAGCATCTTCTAGAGCAGAGAACAGGGAACCATACCGTAACCTCAGCATCTTCTAGAGAGGAGACCAGAGAATCATACCGTAACCTCAGCATCTTCTAGAACAGAGAACAGGGAATCATACTGTAACCTCAGCATCTTCTAGAGCAGAGAACAGGGAATCATACCGTAACCTCAGCTTCTTCTAGAGCAGAGACCAGGAAATCATACTGTAATGTAACCTCAGTATCTTCTAGAGCAGAGACCAGGGAATCATACTGTAATGTAACCTCAGGATCTTCTAGAGCAGAGACCAGGGACTCATACCGTAACCTCAGCATCTTCTAGAGCAGAGACCAGAGACTCATACCGTAACCTCAGCATCTTCTAGAGCAGAGACCAGGGACTCATACCGTAACCTCAGCATCTTCAAGAGCAGAGACCAGGGAATCATACCATAACCTCAGCATCTTCTAGAACAGAGACCAGGGAATCATACTGTAATGTAACCTCAGCATCTACTAGAGCAGAGACCGGGGAATCATACAGTAACCTCAGCTTCTTCTAGAACAGAGACCAGGGAATCATACTGTAATGTAACCTCAGCATCTTCTAGAGCAGAGACCAGGGACTCATACCGTAACCTCAGCATCTTCTAGAGAGGAGACCAGAGAATCATACCGTAACCTCAGTATCTTCTATAACAGAGAACAGGGAATCATACTGTAACCTCAGCATCTTCTAGAGCAGAGAACAGTGAATCATACCGTAACCTCAGCTTCTTCTAGAGCAGAGACCAGGGAATCATACTGTAATGTAACCTCAGCATCTTCTAGAGCAGAGACAAGGGACTCATACCGTAACCTCAGCATCTTCAAGAGCTGAGACCAGGGAATCATACCGTAACCTCAGCATCTTCTAGAGCAGAGACCAGGGACTCATACCGTAACCTCAGCATCTTCAAGAGCAGAGACCAGGGAATCATACCGTAACCTCAGCATCTTTTAGAGCAGAGACCAGGGACTCATACCGTAACCTCAGCATCTTCTAGAATGGAGATCGGGGAATCATACAGTAACCTCAGCTTCTTCTAGAACAGAGACCAGGGAATCATACTGTAATGTAACCTCAGCATCTTCTAGAGCAGAGAACAGGGAATCATACCGTAACCTCAGCATCTTCTAGAGCAGAGAACAGGGAAACATACCGTAACCTCAGCTTCTTCTAGAGCAGAGACCAGGAAATCATACTGTAATGTAACCTCAGTATCTTCTAGAGCAGAGACCAGGGAATCATACTGTAATGTAACCTCAGCATCTTCTAGAGCAGAGACCAGGGACTCATACCGTAACCTCAGCATCTTCTAGAGCAGAGACCAGGGACTCATACCGTAACCTCAGCATCTTCAAGAGCAGAGACCAGGGAATCATACCATAACCTCAGCATCTTCTAGAATGGAGCCCGGGGAATCATACAGTAACCTCAGCTTCTTCTAGAACAGAGACCAGGGAATCATACTGTAATGTAACCTCAGCATCTTCTAGAGCAGAGAACAGGGAATCATACCGTAACCTCAGCTTCTTATAGAGCAGAGACTAGGAAATCATACTGTAATGTAACCTCATCATCTTCTAGAGCAGAGACCAGGGACTCATACCGTAACCTCAGCATCTTCTAGAGCAGAGAACAGGGAACCATACCGTAATGTAACCTCAGCATCTTCTAGAGCAGAGACCAGGGACTCATACCGTAACCTCAGCATCTTCTAGAGCAGAGAACAGGGAACCATACCGTAACCTCAGCATCTTCTAGAGAGGAGACCAGAGAATCATACCGTAACCTCAGCATCTTCTAGAACAGAGAACAGGGAATCATCCTGTAACCTCAGCATCTTCTAGAGCAGAGAACAGTGAATCATACCGTAACCTCAGCTTCTTCTAGAGCAGAGACCAGGGAATCATACTGTAATGTAACCTCAGCATCTTCTAGAGCAGAGACAAGGGACTCATACCGTAACCTCAGCATCTTCAAGAGCAGAGACCAGGGAATCATACCGTAACCTCAGCATCTTTTAGAGCAGAGACCAGGGACTCATACTGTAACCTCAGCATCTTCTAGAGCAGAGACCAGGGACTCATACCGTAACCTCAGCATCCTCTAGAGAGGAGACCAGGGAATCATACCGTAACCTCAGCATCTTTTAGAGCAGAGACCAGGGACTCATACTGTAACCTCAGCATCTTCTAGAGCAGAGACCAGGGACTCATACCGTAACCTCAGCATCCTCTAGAGAGGAGACCAGGGAATCATACCGTAACCTCAGCATCTTTTAGAGCAGAGACCAGGGACTCATACTGTAACCTCAGCATCCTCCAGAGAGGAGACCAGGGAATCATACCGTAACCTCAGCATCTTTTAGAGCAGAGACCAGGGACTCATACCGTAAATTCAGCATCTTCTAGAGCAGAGACCAGGGACTCATACCGTAACCTCAGCATCTTCTAGAGCAGAGACCAGAGACTCATACTGTAACCTCAGCTTCTTCTAGAGCAGAGACCAGGAAATCATACTGTAATATAACCTCAGCATCTTCTAGAGCAGAGACCAGGGACTCATACTGTAATATAACCTCAGCTTCGTCTAGAGCAGAGACCAGGAAATCATACTGTAATATAACCTCAGCTTCTTCTAGAGCAGAGACCAGGAAATCATACTGTAACATAACCTCAGCATCTTCTAGAGCAGAGACCAGGGACTCATACCGTAACCTCAGCATCTTCTAGAGCAGAGACCAGGGAATCATACCGTAACCTCAGCATCTTCTAGAACAGAGAACAGGGAATCATACCGTAACCTCGGCATCTTCTAGAGCAGAGACCAGGGACTCATACCGTAACCTCAGCATCTTCTAGAATTGAGACCAGGGAATCATACCGTAACCTCAGCATCTTCTAGAGCAGAGACCAGGAAATCATACTGTAATGTAACCTCAGCATCTTCTAGAATGGAGACCAGGGAATCATACCGTAACCTCAGCATCTTCTAGAGTAGAGACCAGGGACTCATACCGTAACCTCCGCATCCTCTAGAGCAGAGACCAGGGACTCATACCGTAACCTCAGCATCTTCTAGAGCAGAGACCAGGAAATCATACTGTAATGTAACCTCAGCATCTTCGAGAATGGAGACCAGGGAATCATACCGTAACCTCATTATCTTCTAGAGCAGAGAGCAGGGAATCATACCGTAACCTCAGCATCTTCTAGAGCAGAGACCAGGGAATCATACCGTAACCTCAGCATCTTTTAGAGCAGAGACCAGGGACTCATACCGTAACCTCAGAATCTTCTAGAACAGAGAACAGGGAATCATACCATAACCTCAGCATCTTCTAGAGCAGAGAACAGGGAATCATACTGTAATGTAACCTCAGCATCTTCTAGAGCAGAGACCAGGGAATCATACTGTAATGTAACCTCAGCATCTTCTAGAGCAGAGACCAGGGACTCATACCGTAACCTCAGCATCTTCTAGAGCAGAGACCAGAGAAACATACCGTAACCTCAGCGTCTTCTAGAGCAGAGACCAGGGACTCATACCGTAACCTCAGCATCTTCTAGAATGGAGACCAGGGAATCATACAGTAACCTCAGCTTCTTCTAGAACAGAGACCAGGGAATCATACTGTAATGTAACCTCATTATCTTCTAGAGCAGAGAACAGGGAATCACACCTTAACCTCAGCATCTTCTAGAGCAGAGAACAGGGAAACATACCGTAACCTCAGCTTCTTCTAGAGCAGAGACCAGGAAATCATACTGTAATGTAACCTCAGTATCTTCTAGAGCAGAGACCAGGGAATCATACTGTAATGTAACCTCAGCATCTTCTAGAGCAGAGACCAGGGACTCATACCGTAACCTCAGCATCTTCTAGAGCAGAGACCAGGGACTCATACCGTAACCTCAGCATCTTCAAGAGCAGAGACCAGGGAATCATACCATAACCTCAGCATCTTCTAGAACAGAGACCAGGGAATCATACTGTAATGTAACCTCAGCATCTTCTAGAGCAGAGAACAGGGAATCATACCGTAACCTCAGCTTCTTCTAGAGCAGAGACTAGGAAATCATACTGTAATGTAACCTCATCATCTTCTAGAGCAGAGACCAGGGACTCATACCGTAACCTCAGCATCTTCTAGAGCAGAGAACAGGGAACCATACCGTAACCTCAGCATCTTCTAGAGAGGAGACCAGAGAATCATACCGTAACCTCAGCATCTTCTAGAACAGAGAACAGGGAATCATACTGTAACCTCAGCATCTTCTAGAGCAGAGAACAGGGAATCATACCGTAACCTCAGCTTCTTCTAGAGCAGAGACCAGGGAATCATACTGTAATGTAACCTCAGCATCTTCTAGAGCAGAGACCAGGCACTCATACCGTAACCTCAGCATCCTATAGAGCAGCGACCATTGACTAATACTTGCCTAAATGCCAAGCCTCATGTCTGTAGGATTCCTGGCACCATCCCCACGGTGAAGCATGGTGGTGGCAGCATCATGATGTGGGGATGTTTTTCAGCATTGGGAACTGGGAGACGAGGGAAAGAGGAATGGAGCAAAGTACTGAGAGATCCTTGATGAAAAGAGCGCTCAGGACCTCCGACTGGGGTGAAGGTTCACCTTCCAACAGGACAACGACTCTAAGTACACAGCCAAGACAATGCAGGAGTGGCTTTGGGAAACAAGCCTCTGCCCAGCCATTTACAAACATTTCTGAAAACCTGTTTTTGCTTTGTCATTATGGAGTATTGTGTGTATATTGATGAGGAAAAAAACAATTTAATACATTTTAGAATAAGGCTGTAATGTAACAAAATGTGTATGAATACTTACCGAAGGCACTGTATTTACAACTGCAACAGTGATGAATATCATTGGAAGGGGTTATCTGGTAGAGGGGTGTTGGTGTCCGTGCTTTCTTTTTGTAATCTGTGATCGTTCGGAGCCCCTTCAATACACGCCTTGGTTTCGTCCCCGCTGAATTGCATATTTGTACTGTTGAACCAAACTATTGTCTCGGTCACCTTTCCCTGTTTATAAACAGCATCTATTTCTTCAGTTTTTCCTACAAGGCTGCTATCAATACACGTTTTTTTGATTTGGGTATGTTTTGAAAGATACTATCGGTATCACGTCATCTATAAAAAAAATTATGAATCCGGTGACTGAGTCGGTGTATTCATTGATATTATCTTCAGAAGCGACACGGGAACATATTCCAGTCCACGTGATCAAAACCGTTTTGGAGCGTGAATTCTGATTGGTCGGACCAATGCTGTACAGACTTGATCACCGGAACTTCCCTCTTGTAGGCGGGGAGAAGCAAGATGGAGTCGTGGTCAGATTTTACGAAAGGAGGACGGGAGAGGGGCTTATATCCATGTCGAAAGGTGTGCAACAGTGGTCAAGGGTAAAATTTCTACGAGTTAGACAGTTGATGTGTTGTTAATAATTTGGGATCATGGTTCTAAAATTACTTTTGTTAAAGTCCCCCGCAACAATGAACGCTGCCTCCGAGAATGTGGTCTCCAGTTTGTGGCAACGTCATAGGATGCCACCTTTCCAAGTCAGTTCGTCAAAGTTCTGCCCTGCTAGAGCTGCCCCGGTCAACTGTAAGTGCTGTTATTGTGAAGTGAAAACGTCTAGGAGTAACAACGGCTCAGCTGCGAAGTGGTAGACCACACAAGCTCACAGAATGTGACTGCCGAGTGCTGAAGCGCGTAGCGTGTAAAAATCGCCTGTCCTCAGTTGCAACACTCACCACCGAGGTCTGCATCTGAAAGCAACGTCAGCACAACAGCTGTTTGTCGGGAGCTTCATGCAGTAGGTTTCCGTAGCCGAGAAGCCGCATACAAGACTAAGATCATCATGCGCAATGCCAAGCGTTGGCCGGAGTGGTGTAAAGCTCACCTCCATTCGACTCTGGAGCAGTGGAAGCGTCTTCTCTGGAGTGATGAGTCACGCTTCACCATCTGGCAACCGAGTCTGGGTTTGGTGGATGCCAAGACAATGCTTACTGCCCCAATGCATAGTGCCAACTGTAAAGTTTGGTGGATCAGGAAAAACGGTCTGGGGCTGTTTGTCATGGTTCGGACTAGGCCCCTTAGTTCCAGTGAATGGAAATCTTAACGCTACAGCATACAATGACACTCTAAACGATGTTATGCTTCCAACTTTGTAGCAACAGTTTTGGGATGGCCCTTTTTTCAACCCCATTTCTCAACTTTCTTATGGATTGGAACACCGACTCTCCCCGTCCTTACTAATGCTCTTGTGGCTGAATAGAATCTAGTGACCCAGTGGAAAGCCTTCCTAGAAGAGTGGACGCTGTTACAGCAGCAAAGGGCAGATCAACTCCATATTAATACCAATGATTTTGGAATGAGATGTTGGACGGGAAGCTGTCCACATACTGTTGGTTATGTAGTGTATTAGTGTGTAGTGTATGAGAGTTACTCTTAGCATACAGCACAGGTGATTGATCTGGTCTGTTTTTCAGGAACTCTGTGATGTTCAACAATGAGTTGATGGCCGACGTTCACTTCGTGGTGGGACAGACTGGAGGGACTCAGAGACTTCCAGGACACAGGGTAAGTGTAACCAGCGGGGATCGAACCCTTCTCCTGATCGGCACGGTCCAACGGTGATAATTCAGATTAAGGTAGGGATAATATATCACTAGAGCATGATTTCAAATAACCTCTGCGACATAAGACTTGTATCTATCTGTCCTCCGCTACTTAAGACTTTTACCTAACTGTCCTCCGCTACATAAGACTTTTACCTAACTGTCCTCTGCTACATAAGACTTTTACCTAACTGTCCTCTGCTACTTAAGACTTTTACCTAACTGTCCTCCACTACATAAGACTTTAATCTAACTGTCCTCCGCTACATAAGACTTTTACCTAACTGTCCTCCGCTACATAAGACTTTTATCTAACTGTCCTCCGCTACATAAGACTTTTATCTAACTGTCCTCCGCTACATAAGACTTTTAACTAACTGTCCTCCGCTACATAAGACTTTTACCTAACTGTCCTCTGCTACATAAGACTTGTATCTAACTGTCCTCCGCTACATAAGACTTTTATCTAACTGTCCTCCGCTACTTAAGACTTTAATCTAACTGTCCTCCGCTACTTAAGACTTTTATCTAACTGTCCTCCGCTACATAAGACTTTTATCTAACTGTCCTCCGCTACTTAAGACTTTTACCTAACTGTCCTCCGCTACATAAGACTTTTATCTAACTGTCCTCCGCTACATAAGACTTTTACCTAACTGTCCTCCGCGACATAAGACTTTTATCTAACTGTCCTCCGCTACATAAGACTTTTACCTAACTGTCCTCTGCTACATAAGACTTGTATCTAACTGTCCTCCGCTACATAAGACTTTTATCCAACTGTCCTCCGCTACTTAAGACTTTAATCTAACTGTCCTCCGCTACTTAAGACTTTTATCTAACTGTCCTCCGCTACATAAGACTTTTATCTAACTGTCCTCCGCTACTTAAGACTTTTACCTAACTGTCCTTCGCTACATAAGACTTTTATCTAACTGTCCTCCGCTACATAAGACTTTTACCTAACTGTCCTCCGCGACATAAGACTTTTATCTAACTGTCCTCCGCTACATAAGACTTTTACCTAACTGTCCTCTGCTACATAAGACTTTAATCTAACTGTCCTCCGCTACATAAGACTTTTACCTAACTGTCCTCCGCTACATAAGACTTTTACCTAACTGTCCTCCGCTTCATAAGACTTAAGACTTTAATCTAACTGTCCTCCGCTACATAAGACTTTTACCTAACTGTCCTCCGCTACATAAGACTTTTACCTAACTGTCCTCCGCTACATAAGACTTTTACCTAACTGTCCTCCGCTACATAAGACTTTTACCTAACTGTCCTCCGCTACTTAAGACTTATACCTAACTGTCCTCCGCTACATAAGACTTTTACCTAACTGTCCTCTGCTACATAAGACTTTCATCTAACTGTCCTCCGCTACATAAGACTTTTATCTAACTGTCCTCCGCTACATAAGACTTTTACCTAACTGTCCTCCGCTACATAAGACTTTTATCTAACTGTCCTCCGCTACTTAAGACTTAAGACTTTTACCTAACTGTCCTCCTCTACATAAGACAGTACATAGGTACTGTTTAAGGAGACCACATCATCATCATCATCATCATCATCATCATCATCATCATCATCATCATCTTCCAGTTCTGTCTCACCATCTCTTCTCTCTCTCCAACAGCTCTACACTGCTAAGAAGTACATTGTGCCCCACCTGGCCAGAGCCTGTGTTAACTTTCTGTTCTGTCTTCCAGTTCTCTGTCTCACCATCTCTTCTCTCTCTCCAACAGTATGTTCTCGCTGTGGGCAGTTCGGTGTTCCATGCCATGTTTTATGGAGAGCTTGCGGAAAACAAGGATGAAATCCGGATTCCGGACATGGAGCCTGCAGCATTCCTGGCCATGTTGAAGTAAGGAAGAAGTCCTCTCGTTTTCTTACCTCCATATATTTCTCCTCTTCCCTCTATTTCTGAATTCCAAATTGAACATTTCTCTCTCATTCTTGTTCTCATCTTCCTCTCTCTCTCTCTCTCTCTCTCTCTCTCTCTCTCTCTCTCTCTCTCTCTCTCTCTCTCTCTCTCTCTCTCTCTCTCTCTCTCTCTCTCTCTCTCTCTCTCTCTCTCTCTCTCTCTCTCTCTCTCTCTCTCTCTCTCTCTCTCTCTCTCTCTCTCTCTCTCTCTCTCTCCCTCTCTCTCTCTCTCTCTCTCTCTCTCTCTCTCTCTCTCTCTCTCTCTCTCTCTCTCTCTCTCTCTCTCTCTCTCTCTCTCTCTCTCTCTCTCTCTCTCTCCTCTCTCTCTCTCTCTCTCATATCTTGCGTATCAAACTGTAGCTAGAGCCCTATTGTCCCTGGTTAAATATAGTGCACTATGAAGGGAACAGGGTACCATATGGATCGCAAACACAGTGTTGAAATGTACCGTGATAATGTTACAGGCCTTGGGATGGAGGTGGTGAGGTCAGTCTAGAATAAATACTGTACAAGATAAGGCACTGATTTCTCCATCTAATATTTCACACAGCTTTTTTTTTTTTTTTTGCAGTACATTAATCAATCATTAATAATAAGAGTCAAAATCAAATCAATCATTAATAATATGAGTCAAAATCAAATCAATCATTAATAATAAGAGTCAAAATCAAAAAATAACTGACAACATGTTTTTATATTATAATTATTATTCTAATACCCAGCCCTCTACCTGTACCTGTCCCCAGGTACATCTACTGTGATGAGATTGACCTGAGTGCTGACTCAGTGCTGGCCACGCTCTACACTGCTAAGAAGTACATCGTGCCCCACCTGGCCAGAGCCTGTGTTAACTTCCTAGAGACCAGCCTTTCGGCCAAGAATGTCTGCGTCCTGCTGTCACAGAGCTGTCTGTTTGAGGAGCCGAAGTTGACGCAGCGCTGCTGGGAGGTGAGAAACCTTTATGAATATTGGATTGATAATGAGGTGGGTGAGAAACCTTTGTGAATATTGGATTGACAAGGAGGAGGTGAGAAACCTTTGTGAATATTGGATTGACACGGAGGAGGTGAGAAACCTTTGTGAATATTCGATTGATAAGGAGGAGGTGAGAAACCTTTGTGAATATTGGATTGACAAGGAGGAGGTGAGAAACCTTTGTGAATATTGTACTGACAAGGAGGCGGTGAGAAACCTTTGTGAATATTGTACTGACAAGGAAGAGGTGAGAAACCTTTGTGAATATTGGATTGACACGGAGGAGGTGAGAAACCTTTGTGAATATTGGATTGACACGGAGGAGGTGAGAAACCTTTGTGAATATTGGATTGATAAGGAGGAGGTGAGAAACCTTTGTGAATATTGGATTGATAAGGAGGAGGTGAGAAACTTTGTGAATATTGGATTGATAAGGAGGTAGTTTTACTTCTGACAGCATTTATTAAAGAAGATGGGTCACTATAATATAGTAGTTTCAGGAACATCTTTCCTAAAATAGAACAGGATATGTTACATAGGGATAGGGCATTATGGGTACTGTCAAATATAATGCTACTATTATACGCTAAACAAAAATATAAAATCAAAATGCAACAATTTTAAAGATGACTTGAGTTACAGTTCATATAAGGAAATCAGTCAATTGAAATGAATGAATTAGGCCCTAATCTATGGATTTCACATGACTGGGAATACCGATATGCATCTGTTGGTCGGGGCGTGGATCAGAAAACTAGTCAGTATCTGGTGTGACCACCATTTGCCTCATGCAGCGTGACACATCTCCTTCACATCGAGTTGATCAGGCTGTTGATTGTGGCCTGTGGAATGTTGTCCCACTCCTCTTCAATGGCTGTGAGAAGTTGCTGGATATTGGCCGGAACTGGAACACGCTGCCGGGACACGTCGATCCAGAGCATCCCAAACATGCTCGATCAGTGACATGTCTGAGTATGCAGGCCTTGGAAGAAGTGGGACGTTTTCAGCTTCCAGGAATTGTGTACAGATCCTTGCAACATGGGGCCGTGCTTTATCATGCTGAAACATGAGGTGTTCGGGGTGGATGAAAGGCACGACAATGGGCCTCAGGATCTCGTCACGGTATCCCTGTGCAAATTGCCATAGATAAAATGAAATTGTGTTCGTTGTCCGTAGCTTATGCCTGCCCAAACCATAACACCATCACCACCATGGGGAACTCAGTTCACAACGTTGACATCAGCAAACTGCTCGACAACACGACGCCATCTGCCCGGTACAGATGAAACTTGGATTCATCCGTGAAGAGCACAATTCTCCAGCATTGCAGTGGCCATTGAAGGTGAGCATTTGCACACTGAAGTCGGTTACAAAACCAAACTGCAGTCAGGTCAAGACCCTGGAGAGGATGATGAGCCACGGAGATGGGCTTCCATGAAACCGTTTCTGACAGTTTGTAGAGAAATTATTCGGTTGTGCAAAGCCACAGTTTCATCAGATGTCTGGGTGGCTGGTCTCAGACAAACCCACAGTTTCATCAGATGTCTGGGTGGCTGGTCTCAGACAAACCCACAGTTTCATCAGATGTCCGGGTGGCTGGTCTTAGACGATCCCGCAGGTGAAGAAGCTGGAAGAAGAAGGTCCTGGGCTGGCAAAGGCAAGTTGGTCTTGTGAGGCAAGTTGGTCTTACTGCCAAATTCTCTAAAACTATGTTGGAGGTAGCTTATAGTAGAGAAATTAACATTTTGTTTTCTGGCAACAGCTCTGGTGGACTTTCCAACAGTCAGCATGCCAATTGCATGTTCCCTTAAAACTTGAAAAATCTGTGGCATTGTGAGTCCAAGCCCTGTCCAAGCCCGGGGGAGATGGGTGAGGGGGAGGCGTTCTACTAAGCTATAATGAATTGTTATAAGCAGGTCAAAACGAGGATTTTTTTTTGCTATTTGATTTAGAATTTTAAGACCCCTTGAAGTATCCAAAACATGTATTAAACGAAAAATCTTATTTGGCCTTGCTGCTATTAGCCCATACAAATGCATAACATAGTCACTACATAGAACAACAGATAGTCCCCCTCAAAGAATCTACAGGATGTTCGTTCTGACGTGTCTGTCCTATATCTGACAAACACAGGAAACAGTTTTTATTTTATTTTTGACATGTATTTAACCCCTTACTTTTGGTTCTAAACAGTCTACATAGTTACTTCCATGCATTTTTTCAACTGGTACCGGGGGACCTTCAGACGAGTGAGAGTGGGTGTGAGAGTGAGAGTGAGAGTGAGTGTGAGAGTGAGTGTGAGAGTGAGAGTGAGAGTGAGTGTGAGAGTGAGTGAGAGTGAGCGTGAGTGTGAGAGTGAGAGTGGGAGTGAGTGTGAGAGTGAGAGTGAGTGTGAGAGTGGGTGAGCGTGAGTGGGAGAGTGAGTGTGAGAGTGAGAGTGGGTGTGAGTGAGAGTGAGAATGAGAGTGAGACTGAGTGTGAGAGTGAGTGTGAGTGTGAGAGTGAGAGTGAGTGTGAGTGTGGGGGTGAGTGTGATTGTGAGAGTGAGTGTGGAGTGAGAGTGAGTGTGAGTGTGAGAGTGAGTGTGGAGTGAGTGTGAGAGTCAGTGTGAGTGTGAGAGTGAGAGTGAGTGTGAGAGTGAGTGAGAGTGAGTGTAAGTGTGAGAGTGAGAGTGGAGTGAGAGTGAGTGTGAGTGTGAGAGTGAGTGTGAGTGAGTGAGTGTGAGAGTCAGTGTGAGTGTGAGAGTGAGAGTGAGTGTGAGAGTGAGTGAGAGTGAGTGTGAGTGTGAGAGTGAGAGTGAGTGTGAGAGTGAGTGTGAGTGTGAGAGTGAGAGTGAGTGTGAGAGTGAGTGAGTGTGAGTGTGAGAGTGAGAGTGAGTGTGAGTGTGAGAGTGAGAGTGAGAGTGAGTGTGAGTGTGAGTGTGAGAGTGAGTGTGATTGTGAGAGTGAGTGTGGAGTGAGAGTGAGTGTGAGAGTGAGTGTGAGTGTGAGTGAGTGTGAGAGTCAGTGTGAGTGTGAGTGTGAGTGTGAGAGTGGGTGTGAGAGTGAGTGTGAGAGTGAGTGTGAGAGTGAGGGCCCAGTCCCACCTGGGGCCCAGTCACCTGGGGCTCAGTCACCTGGGGCTCAGTCACCTGGGGCTCAGTCACCTGGGGCTCAGTCACTTGGGGCTCAGTCACCTGGGGCTCAGTCACCTGGGGCTCAGTCACCTGGGGCTCAGTCACCTGGGGCTCAGTCACTTGGGGCTCAGTCACCTGGGGCCCAGTCACCTGGGGCTCAGTCACCTGGGGCTCAGTCACCTGGGGCTCAGTCACCTGGGGCTCAGTCACCTGGGGCCCAGTCACCTGGGGCTCAGTCACCTGGGGCTCAGTCACCTGGGGCTCAGTCACCTGGGGCCCAGTCACCTGGGGCTCAGTCACCTGGGGCTCAGTCACCTGGGGCCCAGTCACTTGGGGCTCAGTCACCTGGGGCTCAGTCACCTGGGGCTCAGTCACCTGGGGCTCAGTCACCTGGGGCTCAGTCACCTGGGGCCCAGTCACCTGGGGCTCAGTCACCTGGGGGTCAGTCACCTGGGGCTCAGTCACTTGGGGCTCAGTCACTTGGGGCCCAGAGAGGGGAGAGTTCAGGCTTGTCTTTCACATGTCCCTGGTGCTATGCAGAATATCAGAAAGGGAAGAGGACAGAATGGAACATTGTCTTCATATGTGAATGTGTCTTTACCTTAAACCATGTGACGGGATGGCGTGATTAATGGGGAACCAATTACTTGTCTCCACAATGTCTGTGCGCCAGTCACTCCCTCCTTTTCCCATTGGGGGGAGGTGTATGGCAGTGTCTGGAACCATTGTATGTCCTCTCTGATCTTACACTTATCCTGGGATAGTGTATGACCTAGAGGCTCACTCCCCTCAGTGAGCTTGTCCAGAAGTGGGGTCAAGAGGGGGTTTACTTGAGATGGGCGTATCTAGAGTTGACAATTGATATATGCCATTGAATGAGTTGATGTTTTTGTACTATGAAGTATCAGGAACGAGATTAGAAACTCGTCTGAGGGACCAAACTGAACGATAATTTATAGCCAATGCTTTCTGGCTACGGGATACTCAAGTAATAGTCTTCTTTGTGAACTGTTCCTAATATCTGTGGTTTGTCATGTCAAAGGGGGGTGGATCTTTGCTATAAAAGATCTCGGTAGCTATTGTGTTGACACTCTCAACGGTTCATTAGAAATGGCGAATCGTTGAAAGTCAAATGCTAATGCTAAGCTCTTATTATTAAAGATGTAGTTTAAGTATAACTCTGACTGGTGTGTGAAGTTTGTCTCTCCTCATTTGGTAATACAGAAAATAAACACCGCACGCAACAGACGATTTTGTGAGAAGACCGCTTTTATGGACTCATGGTCTGACAAACACTACTCCATCTCTGTAACCTTTCACCACAGATGTGGACTGATGCAGTGGACAGCGACGCATCAAGCTCTAGCTTAATTTGCAAATTAGATTTCCTCGGGGGTGCAAACATCGCCCTTAGGGGGTTAATCAGCTTCTTGATATGCCACATGTCAGGTGGAAGGTTTATCTTGGCAAAGGAGAAATGCTCCCTAACAGGGATGTAAACAAATTTGTGCACAAAATTTTAGAAAAATAAGCTTTTTTTTTGCATATGGAACATTTCTGGGATATTTTATTTCATCTCATAAAACATGGGACCAACACTTTACATGTTGTGATTTTATTTTATATCAGTATATTTTGGGCTAAAATGCATTTATCATTGATGTTGTCTGTTATCTTGAATTGGACCAGTGTGTCTCTGCAAGCTGAAGAAAGATGCGGCCAAAACGCATCTGTAGCCTACAGATTATTCATGCTGTCCATCCTCCATCCCACCAGGTGATTGACGCCCAGGCAGAGCTGGCCCTGCGGTCGGAGGGTTTCACTGACATCGACTCCCAGACACTAGAGAGTATCCTCCAGAGAGAGACCCTCAACGCCAAGGAGGAGGTGGTGTTTGAGGCAGCTCTGAGCTGGGCCGAGGCAGAGTGTCAGAGACAGGAACTCACCACCTCCATCGACAACAAACGCAAGGTACTACTAACGGGATTACAGCAACAATGACAGTAACTAGCAACCCAACATTTTAGCCATTATTGCAAGAGGTTGACGAGGTTGCTAGGTGTTTTACATTTTTTCAATTTCACCTTTATTTAACCAGGTAAGCTAGTTGAGATCTGATTTGCAACTGCGACCTGGCCAAGATAAAGCAAAGCAATTAAACACATACAAAAACACAGAGTTACACATGGAATAAATAAACATACAATCAACAATACAGTAGAAAAAAAGCAAACAAAAAGTCTATATACAGTGAGTGCAAATGAGGTGAGATAAGGGAGATAAGGCCATAAATAGGCCATAGTGGTGAAGTAATTACAATATAGCAATTAAACACTGGAATGGTAGATGTGCAGAAGATGAATGTGCAAGTAGAGATACTGGGGTGCAAAGGAGCAAGATAAATAAATAAATACAGTATGGGGATGAGGTAGTTGGATGGGTTATTTACAGATGGGCTATGTACAGGTGCAGTGATCTGTGAGCTGCTCTGACAGCTGGTGCTTAAAGTTAGTGAGGGAGATATGAGTCTCCAGCTTCAGTGATTATTTGCAGTTCGTTCCAGTCATTGGCAGCAGAGAACTGAAAGGAAAGGCGGCCAAAGGAAGAATTGGCTTTGGGGGTGACCAGTGAGATATACCTGCTGGAGCGCATGCTACGGGTGGGTGCTGCTATGGTGACCAGTGAGCTGAGATAAGGCGGGGCTTTACCTAGCAGAGACTTGTAGTTAACCTGTAGCCAGTGGGTTTGGCGACGAGTATGAAGTGAGGGCCAACTAACGAGAGCGTACAGTTCGCAGTGGTGGGTAGTATACGGGGCTTTGGTGACAAAATGGTTGGCACTGTGATAAACTGCATCCAATTTGTTGAGTAGAGTGTTGGAGGCTATTTTATAGATGACATCGCCGAAGTCGAGGATCGGTAGGATGGTCCGTTTTACGAGGGCATGTTAGGCAGCAAGAGTGTTCGGTGAAGGTCACTACATTCTATTATGAATGTGTTTATTGATGATATCTTATGCTAATCTACAATAGTATGGCATGTTTAGGGGTACTTTGGCTCCTTAGTGGCTCCTCCTCCTCAGTGTGTCAAGTATTTGGGGTTTACCAGGTGTGGTTTTAATATATGCAGTTGAAGTCGGAAGTTTACATACACTTAGGTTGGCGTCATTAAAACTCGTTTTTCAAAGACTCCACAAATTTCTTGCTAACAAACTATAGTTTTGGCAAGTCGGTTAGGACATCTACTTTGTGCATGATACAAGTAATTTTTAAGACAATTGTTTACAGACAGATTATTTCACTTATAATTCACTGTATCACAATTCCAGTGGGTCAGATGTTTACATACACTAAGTTGACTGTGCCTTTAAACAGAAAATTATGTCATTGCTTTAAAAGCTTCTGATAGGCTAATTGACATAATTTGAGTCAATTGGAGGTGTACCTGTGGATGTATTTCAAGGCCTACCTTCAAACTCAGTGCCTCTTTGCTTGACATCATGTGAAAATCAAAAGAAATCAGCCAAGACCTCAGAAAAAAATTGTAGACCTCCACAAGTCTGGTTCATCCTTGGGAGCAATTTCCAAACGCCTGAAGGTACCACGTTCATCTGTACAAACAATTTTTGTGGGCAGAACTGAAAAAGCGTGTGCGAGCAAGGAGGCCTACAAACCTGACTGTTAAACCAGCTCTGTCAGGAGGAATGGGCCAAAATTCACCAAACTTATGTGGGAAGCTTGTGGAAGGCTACCCGAAACATTTGGCCCAAGATAAACTATTTAAAGACAATGCTACCAAATACTAATGTAAACTTCTGACCCACTGGGATTGTGATGAAAGAAATAAAAGCTGAAATAAATCATTCTCTCTACTATTATTCTGACATTTCACATTCTTAAAATAAAGTGGTGATCCTAACTGACCTAAGACTAGGGATTTTTCACTAGGATTAAATGTCAGGAATTGTGAAAAACTGAGTTTAAATGTATTTGGCTAAGGTGTATGTAAACTTCCGACTTCAACTGTATATATTTTTTTTGAATGAATGAATGAATCAACAATGAATGAATCAATCAATGAATCAACTGTATATTTTTTTTTGAATGAATGAATGAATCAACAATGAATGAATCAATCAATGAATCAACTGTATATATTTTTTTGAATGAATGAATGAATCAACAATGAATGAATCAATCAATGAATCAACTGTATATATTTTTTTGAATGAATGAATGAATCAACAATGAATAAATGAATCAACAATGAATGAATCAATCAATGAATCAACTGTATATATTTTTTTGAATGAATGAATGAATCAACAATGAATGAATGAATCAACAATGAATGAATGAATCAACAATGAATGAATCAATCAATCAATGAATCAACTGTTTTTTTTTTTGAATGAATGAATGAATCAACAATGAATGAATGAATCAACAATGAATGAATGAATCAACAATGAATGAATCAATCAATGAATCAACTGTATATATTTTTTGAATGAATGAATGAATCAACAATGAATGAATGAATCAATGAATCAACTGTATATTTTTTTTGAATGAATGAATGAATGAATCAACAATGAATGAATGAATCAATGAATCAACTGTATATATTTTTTTGAATGAATGAATGAATCGACAATGAATGAATGAATCAATGAATCAACTGTATATATTTTTTTGAATGAATGAATGAATCAACAATGAATGAATGAATCCTCTTTCTATTTATAGGTGCTAGGCAAGGCCGTATTCCTCATTCGCATCCCCACCATGACATTGGACGACTTTGCCAATGGAGCCGCTCAATCAGGCATCCTGACCCTGAACGAAACCAACAGCATCTTCCTGTGGTACACCGCAGCCAAGAAACCGGACCTCCAGTTCGCCAGCCAACCACGGAAGGGCTTGTCTCCTCAGCAATGCCACCGTTTCCAGT
>NC_074694.1:3697296-3867296 GCF_029448725.1 Salvelinus fontinalis
AATGATGATGATGATGGTAGTAATAATAATAATGATGATGATGATGATGATGATGATGGTAGTAATAATAATAATGATGATGATGATGGTAGTAATAATATTAATGATGATGATGATGATGATGATGATGGTAGTAATAATAATAATGATGATGATGATGGTAGTAATAATATTAATGATGATGGTAGTAATGATGATGATGATGATGATGATGATGATGATGATGATGATGATGATGATGATGGTGATGGTGATGATGATGATGATGGTAGTAATAATAATAATGATGATGATGATGGTAGTAATAATAATGATGATGATGGTAATAATAATAATGATGATGATGGTAATAATAATGATGATGATGATGATGATAGTAATAATAATAATGATGATGATGATGATGATGATGGTAATAATAATACTGATGATGATGATGGTAATAATAATACTGATGATGATGATGGTAGTAATACTGATGATGATAATGGTAGTAATACTGATGATGATGATGGTAGTAATGCTGATGATGATGATGGTAGTAATAATAATGATGATGATGATGATGGTAGTAATAATAATGATGATGATGATGGTAGTAATGATGATGATGATGATGATGGTAGTAATGATGATGATGATGATGATGGTAGTAATGATGATGATGATGATGGTAGTAATGATGATGATGATGATGATGGTAGTAATAATGATGCTGATGATGGTAGTATTAATGATGATGATGATGATGATGATGGTAGTAATAATAATGATGATGATGCTGATGATGGTAGTATTAATGATGATGATGATGATGATGGTAGTAATAATAATGATGATGATGATGATGATGATGATGATTCTAAAGTGACAGATATTCCCTGTTGATGTTCTTGGAGTGTTCCTGATCTGTTACAGAGCTGAGTGAACTATGAATGTGTATGATTGTGAAATAATGCAAATAAACCAACCAAGGGGTGCTCTAGATAATGGATTGGTTGTGTTGTCGATAATGGATTGGTTGTGTTGTCGATAATGGATTGGTTGTGTTGTCGATAATGGATTGGTTGTGTTGTAGATAATGGATTGGTTGTGTTGTCGATAATGGATCGGTTGTGTTGTAGATAATGGATTGGTTGTGTTGTAGATAATGGATTGGTTGTGTTGTCGATAATGGATTGGTTGTGTTGTCGATAATGGATTGGTTGTGTTGTCGATAATGGATCGGTTGTGTTGTCCATAATGGATCGGTTGTGTTGTAGATAATGGATCGGTTGTGTTGTCGATAATGGATCGGTTGTGTTGTCGATAATGGATCGGTTGTGTTGTCGATAATGGATCGGTTGTGTTGTCGATAATGGATCGGTTGTGTTGTCGATAATGGATCGGTTGTGTTGTCGATAATGGATCGGTTGTGTTGTCGATAATGGATTGGTTGTGTTGTCGATAATGGATTGGTTGTGTTGTAGATAATGGATCGGTTGTGTTGTCGATAATGGATTGGCTGTGTTGTCGATAATGGGTTGGTTGTGTTGTCGATAATGGGTTGGTTGTGTTGTCGATAATGGGTTGGTTGTGTTGTCGATAATGGATTGGCTGTGTTGTCGATAATGGGTTGGTTGTGTTGTCGATAATGGGTTGGTTGTGTTGTCGATAATGGATTGGTTGTGTTATTGTCATGAAAAGCACGTAATCACACACATTATTTAATCCAACAACACGGCTGTTCCATCAAACAACACGGCTGTTCCATCAAACAACAAGGCTGTTCCATCAAACAACAAGGCTGTTCCATCAAACAACAAGGCTGTTCCATCAAACAAGGCTGTTCCATCAAACAACAAGGCTGTTCCATCAAACCACACGGCTGTTCCATCAAACAACAAGGCTGTTCCATCAAACCACACGGCTGTTCCATCCAACAACAAGGCTGTTCCATCCAACAACAAGGCTGTTCCATCCAACAACAAGGCTGTTCCATCCAACAACAAGGCTGTTCCATCCAACAACAAGGCTGTTCCATCCAACAACACGGCTGTTCCATCAAACAACAAGGCTGTTCCATCCAACAACAAGGCTGTTCCATCCAACAACAAGGCTGTTCCATCCAACAACACGGCTGTTCCATCCAACAACACGGCTGTTCCATCCAACAACAAGGCTGTTCCATCAAACAACAAGGCTGTTCCATCAAACAACACGGCTGTTCCATCAAACACGGCTGTTCCATCCAACAACACGGCTGTTCCATCCAACAACAAGGCTGTTCCATCAAACAACAAGGCTGTTCCATCAAACAACACGGCTGTTCCATCCAACAACACGGCTGTTCCATCAAACAACAAGGCTGTTCCATCCAACAACAAGGCTGTTCCATCCAACAACAAGGCTGTTCCATCCAACAACACGGCTGTTCCATCCAACAACACGGCTGTTCCATCCAACAACAAGGCTGTTCCATCAAACAACAAGGCTGTTCCATCAAACAACACGGCTGTTCCATCAAACACGGCTGTTCCAAAAACACGGCTGTTCCATCAAACAACACGGCTGTTCCATCAAACAACACGGCTGTTCCATCAAACAACACGGCTGTTCCATCAAACAAGGCTGTTCCATCAAAATTGCTTTTTAGTTAATACGTTGATTTGGTTAATAATGCTTTTTTATTCAATGGTCATTTCAGCTAAATATGAGTTTATACAAGAGTCTCGGTTGTGGGGCTTGTATCTAATAGTTATATGGGATGAATGAGTAAAGATGAAACTATTTGTGAAATTATGTAATGTGATTTTAGACTGTTTAATGAAGGAAGCTCCAATTCCCTTTGGAGTTTAAATAAATCAGAGGCCCGCCCCATGAGCACAGACATTGATCTGGCGTCGTGGGACAGCCCCTTTCTGCTCTCCCCAATATAAAACCCCACCTTGGGAATTTATCTTCAGGCCATGCTTCTCTCAATTACGAGAGGGCTAAGGTTTGAGCCCATTGCTGAATTCTTAATCATACCACGTGGTTAACTCTGAGACTATCGAACCGATAGAATAATAACAAATCTTTAATATTGATTACTAGTCTGCAGCTAGGAATTCGGTATCATTGAACGCGAAGACCGACAACCGCCGAAACATCTACTCTATAACGACATTGCTGAATGTTACTCTGAACTATCCAAAATAACAAAACGTGAAGCTAATATGAGTAGTGCAGACAGGCAACTAAACGTAGAACAAGAACCCACAAACACCAAAGGGAAAATGGCTACCTAAATATGATCCCCAATCAGAGACAACGAAAAACAGCTGCCTCTGATTGGGAACCATATCAGGCCACCATAGACATACAAATCACCTAGACCTACAAAAACATAGATATACAAAAAACTCAAGACAATACAAAAACTAACGTACCCACCCTAGTCACACCCTGACCTAACCAAAATATAAAGAAAACAGAGATATCTCAGGTCAGGGCGTGACAGGCAGAGAGAGAGAGAGAGAGAGAGGGCGGACAAACTCTCCAACAGTGTCACGTTCCTGACCTTATTTCCTTTGTTTTGTCTTTGTTTAGTTGGTCAGGACGTGAGCTGGGTGGGCATTCTATGTTATGTGTTTCTATGTTGGGTTCATGTTCAATTAGCCTGATATGGTTCTCAATCAGGGGCAGGTGTTTTACGTTTCCTCTGATTGAGAACCATATTAAGGTAGGCTGTTCTCACTGTTTGTTTGTGGGTGATTGTTCCTGTGTCAGTGTTTGTGCCACACGGGACTGTTTTCTTTCGTTTCGTTTATTTCATTTGTGTGTTCCTTCCTGTTCGTGCGTTCATGTTATATGATCACAAGTTCAGGTCTGTTCACGTCGTTGATTGTTTTGTAGTTTGTTTAAGAGTTTTTCCATCTTCGTTATTATTAATAAACAAATATGTATTCAACCAACGCTGCATTTTGGTCCGATCCGTTTTGGTCCGATCCATGCTCCTCTTCAGACGAGGAGGAAAACGACCGTTACAAACAGAAACAAACTTTTCAACAGAGATCCCGACGACACACTAAGCGTAAATATATATATTGATTGCAATTATTCCCGAATGAGTGAGCGTTCACGTGCAAAGGATTAGCATTTCAATTGTTATAATTATCAATTTTGTAGTGTCTAATCTCAGTCGACCCCCACTTCCCTTTTGTCCACCAAGCCGCGAGGCCGGTTTAGCCCACTAGGGCACATTCGCAATCATTTCTTTGTAACTAAATCTACTGTTTGTTTATGCATTTCTGTGATTATTTAGTTAGTAAATAAATTATTTAAGACAATTGATGTATGGATGATTCATAGTGAAGACTGGGTTTGTGCAGATAACCAACAATTTACGACGTTTGGAATGAGACTAACGTGAGGTAAAGAATAATTCATTATTGAGAAAACTAATTGATCAGATATTAAAATATCTGAAAGTTATATTAGGAAAATTATAACTTTGTAATCTGAATATTTTCCTTGGTGCCCAGGTTTCCAAGTTAATTACATCTACCTGATTAGTTTATCCCGTAATAATAATTACAGAGAATTGGTATGATAAACTACAAATCAGTCTTCAGTTTAATGATGCCAAAGACACAACACTTGTGAGGTGTGGAAACACTTTGTTGCTTTTATAGATTTTGGCTTGTTGCTTTTTGTGCTATGTTGCTCTGTCTGTATGCTACGTCTTGCTTGTCCTATGTTGCTCTGTCTGTATGCTACGTCTTGCTTGTCCTATGTTGCTCTGTCTGTATGCTACGTCTTGCTTGTCCTATGTTGCTCTGTCTGCATGCTATGTCTTGCTTGTACTATGTTGCTCTGCGTGTGCTCACAGCTCATTGATTGTCTATATTGTAATTGTTTTTAATAACCTGCCCAGGGACTGCGGTTAAAAATTAGCCAGCTGGCTAAAACCGGCACTTTAACTGAAACGTTGATTAATGTGCACTGTCCCTGTAAAAATTTAATAAATAAACTCAACTCAACTAGATACAGCATCATACTCAGTAGTATTACCGGTAGATACAGCATCATCCTCTGTAGTATTACCAGTAGATACAGCATCATACTCTGTAGTATTACCAGTAGATACTGCATCATACTCTGTAGTATTACCAGTAGATACTGCATCATACTCTGTAGTATTACCAGTAGATACTGCATCATACTCTGTAGTATTACCAGTAGATACTGCATCATACTCTGTAGTATTACCAGTAGATACAGCATCATACTATGTAGTATTACCAGTAGATACTGCATCATACTCTGTAGTATTACCAGTAGATACTGCATCATACTCTGTAGTATTACCAGTAGATACAGCATCATCCTCTGTAATATCCCTTCAGAAAGCAGCAGATTGTATTTTGTATTTCAGAAGAAAGGCAGTAATAACAATGAATCGTTTCTCTGAAGGTAGTGAAGTGATCACTCTACTGCCTGAGGAGAAGTCAAACATTAAGAACATAAATTGTTTTTACTCATTAAAAGTGTGTCACACCCTGGCCTTAGTATTATTGGTTTTCTTTATTATTGTAGTTAGGTCAGGGTGTGACATGGGTAATGTTTATGTTTTGTTGTTTTGGGTGTTTATTTGGTAAAGGGGTTAATGGTTGTAGTGTATGGTTTTGTGTTGAGTGTAGATGTCTAGTATTGTCTATGGTGGTTAGTATTCTAGGAGAGTCTATGGTTGCCCGAATGAGTTCCCAATTAGAGACAGCTGATTTCGGTTGTCTCTGATTGGGAGCCTTATTTAGGGTAGCCATAGGCTCTCATTTGTTGTGGGTAATTGTCTATGTAAGAACGTTTGTAGCCTGTTTGTATGTGCACAACGTTTGTAGCTTCACGGTCGTTTTGTTGTTTTGTATAGTTTTGTTAAAGTGTTTCGTGTCGTGTTCATCTTCGTCTTTTAAATAAAAAAAGAGAAGATGTATTCATATCCAGCTGCGCCTTGGTCCTCATTCTCTCCAGTACACGATCGTGACAAAGTGATGTGTGTGTTTCTGTATTGGGATAGAAAACTAAATGATTAATAGAATGGGCCAACAAAGGCAATCTTCAATACTATTGTACAAAAATCCTTGAGCTCTCACTCATATGATGCTCTATCTACTTGGACTCACTCACTGTATCTCAGCTCTCACTCACAGCCCTCTAAATATAATTGTTGGGGTACATGATCCTTGGAAGTGGATTCTAAATTGGGTGTACTAGAACAGGGTTTCAAAAAAACGTGGTCCTGGGCCCCCCCCGGGTACATGTTCTGTCACTACACAGCTGATTAAAACTCATCGTCAAGCTTTGAATAGTTGAATCAGCTGTGTAGAGATAAGGCATTGGGGGGGGGGGGGGGGGGGGGGGCAATCTAAGTAAACAGTTGTCTGTTGTTTGAATTCCACAATTGTTGTAGGACCTTTCCAAACCCTGGACAAAGTACTGTTGGTACCTCATATACAGTACTCGTGATGGTGATCACTCTTGAACCCCTGACACTGGATAGCAGACAGTTGATTAGTAGGGAACACTCAATAACTGCAAAAGCAAGTTTGACAAAACCACAGAGTGTGAATCCCCTTGATGAACAGGATGAAATATAGTACATTGATGGGAGCTGGGGCTGCTTTAAAGTGATTTGTCATGATTTTTACGCTAATGCTGTGTGCGTGTGTGTGTCTGACTGTGATATTCTGGCAGGAATTTTGTGAGCATCAATAGTTGCCTTGGGCTAGATGGCGAGGGACTCCGTTCTCCACATTGTTCTCAAATCAAATCAAATGTTTTTATCTCCAGCTCTACCCACAGCTAGAAGGCCCCTACAGTTCAACCCTAGAATTTACACTTCACTCAGCTGGCGAAAGGATTACATTGAAGAGGAAAAACTCCTGGAACAGGACTCCAATGGGAAGAGGATTAGAGGTATTCAAGAACATTTGGTGAAGGTGCATTAAGAGGAGTGGTAGAGATACTCTGAATGATCGGCTATGAAAAGCCAACTGACATTTACTCCTGAGATGCTTACCTCTTGCACCCTCGACAACCACTGTGATTATTATTATTTGACCCTGCTTGTCATTTATGAACATTTGAACATCTTGGCCATGTTCTGTTATAATCTCCACCCGGCACAGCCAGAAGAGGTCTGGCCACCCCTCATAGCCTGGTTCCTCTCTAGGTTTCTTCCTGGGTTCTGGCCTTTCTAGGGAGTTTTTGCTAGCCACCGTGCCGCTACACCTGCATTGCTTGCTGTTTGGGGTTTTAGGCTGGGTTTCTGTACAGCACTTTGATATACAGTGGGGAGAAGAAGTATTTGATACACTGCCGATTTTGCAGGTTTTTCTACTTACAAAGCATGTAGAGGTCTGCAATTTTTATCATGGGTACACTTTAACTGTGAGAGACGGAATCTAAACCAAAAATCCAGAAAATCACATTGTATGATTTTTTGGTAATTAATTTGCATTTTATTTAATTTGCATTGACATCTAGTGGAAGACCTAGGAACTGCAATCGGGCATGATTTCGCCCTATTATAAAAGTGGCAGCCATTGAAATCAGTGGTAGGATGCCATTTTTTTTTGGGGGGGGGGGGGGGGGGGGGTTTACCTCGGGGTTTCGACTGCCATTTCAGGTCTGTTATACTCACAGATATTATTTTAACAGTTTTAGAAACTTTAGAGTGTTTTCTATCCAAATCTAATAATTCAAATCTACTAATAATATGCATACCCAAGCTTCTGGGCCTGAGTAGCAGGCAGTTTACTTTGGGCACGCTTTTCATCCGGACGTCAAAATACCGCCCCCTATCCCAAAGAAGTTAAGTTTGCTGAAAATAAATGCAGTTGACAGTGAAAGGACGATTCTTTTTTTGCTGAGTTCATGTGACCAATTCTGTCTTATGTGGCAAAATTTGAAATTGTGTTTTTTTTTACAATGGATAAAAGTAGAGACTCAGAGTTACAAAATTAAAAAAATATATATTACCCAGCATTTTTTTGAGGAAGAAAAGGGAAGTAGACTCTGTTTTGAAAGTTGACAAACTTGTAAACTCACTTTGAATGTTTTGGTACCTAGTAAAGAGCTCTTCTTTGTCTACACCCATTCAGCAATGTTCTCTTAAGCTTTAGCCCCACCCATCTCCTTTCGCTCTCAGAGCGCACACTTGATTCTCTGGCTGATGATTTGGATAACATGAAACATGTTGGTAAACTGCCCTGCTGGCAGCAATTTAATTGTGTTTTTTTGCCGACTTTTCCTTACACCATATTCAACATGCGATCGTTATTCTGCACTCAGACTGAACTTACAAACGCACCCGAAATTGTTCTTTGCATTGTGGAGTCTTTTGTTAAAAACCTCTTAGGGATCGCAAACCAATAGCAGTACACCTGTCGACAACATCCGGTGAAATTGGAGTGTGCCAAATTCAAATGACAAAATCGCAATATTAAACATTCATGAAAATACAAGTGTCTTACATAATTTAAAAGCTTAACTTCTGGTTAATCCAACTGCGTTGTCAGATTTCAGAAAGGCTTTACGGCGAAAGCAATTATCTGAGGACAGCGCCCCACATCAAAATACTTTTTCAACCAGCACAGCCTTCACAAAAATCACAAATAGCGATAAAATAAAATAATAAAATAAATCACTTGCCTTTGAAGATCTTCCTCTGTTTGCAATCCCAAGGGTCCCAGCTACACAATGAATGTTTGTTTTGTTCGATAAAGTCCTTCTTTATATCCCAAAAAGTCTGTTTAGTTGGCGCCATCGATTTGAGTAATATACTCCTTCAACATGCATACAAAGGAATCCAAAAAACTATCGGTAAACTTCGTCCAAACAAGTCAAACAATGTTTCTAATCAATCCTCAGGTACCCTAATATGCAAATAAACTATAATATTTCAGACGGAACGAGCGGTGTTCAATAGGAACGGAAAATAACGAAGAGCACGCCCTCATTCACGCGCATCAAAAACCTTTCCTGATGAGCACACCTTGGAAAAACTACAATTACTTGTTTGTTTTTCAAGAAACAAGCCTGAAACCCTGTATAAAGACTGTTTACATCTAGTGGAAGCCATAGGAACTGCAATCTGGGAGCTATGTTTTTGTATAGCCCATAGGCTTGCATTGACCCAGAAAAAAACACATTTTCCAGATGGATTTTCCTCAGGTTTTTGCCTGTCATATCAATTATGTTATAGCCTCATACATTATTGTAACAGTTTTAGAAACTTCAGAGTGTTTTCTATCAAATTCTACCAATTATATGCATATCCTGCCTTCTGGGCCTGAGTAACAGGCAGTTTACTTTGGGCACGTCAGTAAGCCGGAAATTCAGGATACTGCCCCCTAGCCTTAAGAAGTTTTAAGACATGTAGCTATCTAGCTAGGTAAACAATGAACCTAGCTAGGTAAACAAAGTGTAAGATCATACACATCACTTAACACTAGCTAGTTAAACAACAGTGCACAAAGAGCCAAATTATGTCGTTACTACCCTGCATGAATATGCTGGGAGCTAACCAACCAGGTTCAATGTTAGCTAGCTGACATTAGACTTTAGCCAAGCAAACGGATCTGGGATAAGAATAATAACATCATACAAGTAACGTTAGCTATGGAGCCAGCCAGCTAATGTCCGCTAGCTAGCTAACAGTACACTTTAGCTTGAAATGAAACCCGTTCTGTCAAAATTAGAAACGTGTAATATCTGAAAATGTAGCTAGCTAGGCTATCTTACCCATATACATCATCATGCATGTTGGACGCATCTCCCTCTCACGGATGCCACGCCCTTAGTTTGAAGATGTAATCCGGAGACGGGTGTTTTATCTCTTTAGCGATCATACTCTAATTCCACTGATTTCAAAACTCGGCCCTCCAGAAAGTGGAGAGCAACACTTATGCAGTTCCACAATACATTTATAAAAAGCCGCATCCGACAGGATTAAACAGTCTGACGAGCACAAATAGACAGAAGCCTTCTATATGGCAGACCAATCGGAACTCCCCTCTCGGCATATCTCAGCCAATCATGGCTAGTGGGAAGGCTGCTGACTTTTTCTGTGGCTTAACCAACTAGGCTAGTAATTTAACCATTTTATTCATATGTACAGATAGAATACAAGTTTGTTATCAAGGCACATTAAAAAAAATGCATTTTGGCTCTTCTGTGAAGCAGTGACCTGCGACCTACGCCTAGTTTCCTGAAACGAGTCACATGTGGTAGTAAGTCACACCAAAGATTTTGAAGGTACCGATCAATAGACAAGATACTCAGCTTTCCGCAGACACCCTGCTTTTGCAAATTGGGGCTACCGTTCTCATACCAGACTGAATTTAATAAAATAAAATGGTTAGCCAAATATGGGGACTTTACATATTTAAACTTCGGTTAGTGACATGGTTCAATGCACCAATAAATCAGCACAATCTACTTTTCATTTTTTCAAATTGTCATATATACTGTGCTAATGACGATACCCCCAAAAATTATCCCGAAGAGCAATGTACAATATGCCAAACGTAGCCAAGAAGGCATATGTGGTACTGCAGTTTCATTACACATCTCCTCTTGTTACTGTTGCAAAAAAACATCAAGGCCCTGATTGGTGAACCACTTATCCAGTCGCAGCTCTTTGTCTTTAGGCGATGCTAGGGACATCCACACCGGGATAACCGTGCTTTTAACTTACCTATTTGACACGCATTGACAGTACATGATTACATTGTGTATTTTCATTTACGTCCTCACCTGGAATTTGAATTCACAACCTCTCGCTACACCACCGTGTCTGTATCAATGATTTCCCCTGAAAGGCCTACTTTGCACTTCAAAGTAAATCTCAGCTCTGTTAAAAATACACTAAAGAAAAACGATTCCATTTATCATACTGATTCAACAGTAACAGGAAGCCTATTGGTTAGAGTGTTGGGCCAGTAACCAATAGGTTGCTGGATTGAATCCCCGAGCTGACAAGGTAAAAATCTATCGTTCTGCCCCCTGAACAAGGCAGTTAAACCCACTGTTCCCTGTCATTGTAAATACGAATTTGTTCTTAACTGACTTGCCTAGTTAAGTAAAGGTTAATGGAAAAAATATATATTTGACCAGTGGAGGACAGCTCATAATAATGGAGTGACTAGAATAGTATCAAACACATGTGCTGGATACCGTTGCAGTCATTCCACTCCAGCCATTAACAAAAACCTCCAAGGAACCAAGACACAACATCCCAAGAACGTTCAGGGGACCTTCAGGGAACCATGACACAACATCCCAAGAACGTTCAGGGGACCTTCAGGGTATTATGACACAACGTCCCAAGAACGTTCAGGAGACCTTCAGGGTACTATGAAACAACGTCCCAAGGACGTTCAGGAGACCTTCAGGGTACTATGAAACAACGTCCCAAGGACGTTCAGGAGACCTTCAGGGTACTATGACACAACATCCCAAGAACGTTCAGGGGACCTTCAGGGTACTATGACACAACGTCCCAAGAACGTTCAGGTGACCTTCAGGGTACTATGACACAACATCCCAAGAACGTTCAGGAGACCTTCAGGGTACTATGACACAACGTCCCAAGAACGTTCAGGAGACCTTCAGGGTACTATGACACAACATCCCAAGAACGTTCAGGGGACCTTCAGGGTACTATGACACAACGCCCGAAGAACGTTCAGGGGACCTTCAGGGTACTATGACACAATGTCCCAAGAACGTTCAAAGAGACCTTCAGGGTACTATGACACAACGTCCCAAGAACGTTCAGGAGACCTTCAGGGTACTATGACACAACGTCCCAAGAACGTTCAGGAGACCTTCAGGGGACCATGACACAACGGCAGAAGAACTTCCTAAAAACATCCTCGGGACAAACCGGTAAGTAGACAAAACATCCAGGGGACCATGATACAACACCCCAAGAATGTCCTAAAAATGTCCTCGGGACAAACCGGGAACTATAAAAGTGTCACCCAGAGAAGGTTATCTAGGAACCATCACAACGTCCTAAGGAATAGTAAAATGAAAGTCCTGAGAACCTCAGTGATGTACAGGGAACTAGACAAAGGACCCCCAGAGAACATTAGAACGTTCTCAGAACATCAGTGATGTACAGGGAACTAGACAAAGGACCCCCAGAGAACATTAGAACGTTCTCAGAACATCAGTGATGTACAGGGAACGAGACAAAGGACCCCCAGAGAACATTATAACGTTCTCAGAACATCAGTGATGTACAGGGAACTAGACAAAGGACCCCCAGAGAACATTATAACGTTCTCAGAACCTCAGTGGGAGAACGTCACACCGAAACCCTTAAAGGAATTAATGGGAACGTTGCCAAATGTCCTCAGGACGTCCTCTGTTTGGTGGACATACAGCCATTGTATAGGTTTCTTTATGTAAGTGTAAATAGCATTAGTCTCACACACTGTGAGAGCAGGGTACAACCCTGTAATGTACTCATTGTCCTTGCAAAAAAACAGGCTACACAGACAAAGTGAGAAACAGTAAGGAGGGGAAGGTGATCTGCTTGTTAAGCGAGGCCATTAAAAGTTAATAAGAAAAGCAGCTATATGTTTCACCACGGGAGAGGCTAGTGAGGCGAGGGAACACGTTAGCAAAAAACTAGACTACACCACCTGGGGGCGATACACAAAGGACACGTTTACACCTGAAACACGGCATGTATTTCTCCAGGAACCGCCGAGACAACTCTCCTCTGTAGAAAAGTCTTTGTGTATCAGAGACCCGGGAAAACCGTTACCGCAGCAGCTTTGTGGAAATTGTGCTGACTCTCTGTCTAGCTGGTATTTCTCTCTAAAGAAGACAAAACCAAATGGCTTATTGGATAATGCTTCTATTGATGAATAGACTCCACTACTAAATTACACCGATCGTTGAGGAGATACTGATGAATGAAGATGGGGAAACACGCAGTAATACAACTACTATTATGCTGGAAAACAGCTATGTCAGCTTGACTCCATTCAGCTTGTGAATAATGTGAGCTATACATGTAATCAACTGCAGTGGTGTAGAAACGGTAACTGTAAGGCATTTCTGAAAGGAAAAGTCGTTTAATACTGAATAGGTAATATTCCACGTAAGTCAAGGTTGTCTGTTTTGTGGAGGCTGCTAAGGGGAGGACGGCTCACGGTATTGGCTGGAATGGAGTCGATGGAATGGTATCAGTCACATGGACCACATGGAGAACACATGGAGACCACATGGAGACCACATGGAGACCACATGGAGACCATATGGAGAACACATGGAGACCACATGGAGACCACATGGAGACCACATGGAGAACACATGGAGACCACATGGAGACCACATGGAGAACATATGGAAACCACATGGAGAACACATGGAGACCACATGGAGACCACATGGAGACCACATGGAGAACACATGGAGACCACATGGAGAACACATGGAGACCACATGGAGACCACATGGAGACCACATGGAGACCACATGGAGAACATATGGAAACCACATGGAGAACACATGGAGACCACATGGAGAACACATGAAAACCACATGGAGACCACATGGAGAACACATGGAGACCACATGGAGACCACATGGAGAACACATGGAGACCACATGGAGACCACATGGAGAACACATGGAGACCACATGGTGACCACATGGAGACCACATGGAGAACGCATGGAGAACACATGAAAACCACATGGAGACCACATGGAGACCACATGAAAACCACATGGAGACCACATGGAGACCACATGAAAACCACATGAAAACCACATGGAGACCACATGGAGACCACATGGAGACCACATGAAAACCACATGGAGACCACATGGAGACCACATGAAAACCACATGGAGACCACATGAAAACCACATGGAGACCACATGGAGACCACATGGAGACCACATGGAGACCACATGGAGAACACATGGAGACCACATGGAGAACACATGGAGACCACATGGAGACCACATGGAGACCACATGGAGACCACATGGAGAACATATGGAAACCACATGGAGAACACATGGAGACCACATGGAGAACACATGGAGACCACATGGAGACCACATGGAGAACACATGGAGACCACATGGAGACCACATGGAGACCACATGGAGAACACATGGAGAACACATGAAAACCACATGGAGACCACATGGAGACCACATGAAAACCACATGGAGACCACATGGAGACCACATGAAAACCACATGAAAACCACATGGAGACCACATGGAGACCACATGGAGACCACATGAAAACCACATGGAGACCACATGGAGACCACATGAAAACCACATGGAGACCACATGGAGACCACATGAAAACCACATGGAGACCACATGGAGACCACATGGAGACCACATGGAGAACACATGGAGAACACATGGAGAACACATGGAGAACACATGGAGAACACATGGAGACCACATGAAAACCACATGGAGACCACATGGAGAACACATGGAGACCACATGAAAACCACATGGAGACCACATGGAGACCACATGAAAACCACATGGAGACCACATGGAGAACACATGGAGACAACATGAAAACCACATGGAGACCACATGAAAACCACATGGAGACCACATGGAGAACACATGGAGAACACATGGAGACCACATGAAAACCACATGGAGACCACATTGAGAACACATGGAGACCACATGAAAACCACATGGAGACCACATGAAAACCACATGGAGACCACATGGAGAACACATGGAGACCACATGGAGAACACATGGAGACCACATGGAGACCACATGGAGAACACATGGAGACCACATGGAGACCACATGGAGACCACATGGAGACCACATGGAGAACACATGGAGACCACATGGAGACCACATGAAAACCACATGGAGACCACATGAAAACCACATGGAGACCACATGGAGACCACATGGAGAACACATGGAGAACACATGGAGAACACATGGAGACCACATGGAGAACACATGGAGACCACATGGAGACCACATGGAGAACACATGGAGACCACATGGAGAACACATGGAGACCACATGGAGACCACATGGAGAACACATGGAGACCACATGAAAACCACATGGAGACCACATGGAGACCACATGAAAACCACATGGAGACCACATGGAGAACACATGGAGACCACATGAAAACCACATGGAGACCACATGGAGAACACATGAGACCACATGGAGAACACATGGAGACCACATGGAGACCACATGGAGACCACATGGAGACCACATGGAGACCACATGGAGAACACATGGAGACCACATGGAGACCACATGGAAACCACATGGAGACCACATGAAAACCACATGGAGACCACATGAAAACCACATGGAGACCACATGGAGACCACATGGAGAACACATGGAGAACACATGGAGAACACATGGAGACCACATGGAGACCACATGGAGAACACATGGAGACCACATGGAGACCACATGGAGACCACATGGAGAACACATGGAGACCACATGGAGACCACATGGAGAACACATGGAGACCACATGGAGACCACATGGAGACCACATGGAGAACACATGGAGACAACATGAAAACCACATGGAGACCACATGAAAACCACATGGAGACCACATGGAGAACACATGGAGAACACATGGAGACCACATGAAAACCACATGGAGACCACATTGAGAACACATGGAGACCACATGAAAACCACATGGAGACCACATGAAAACCACATGGAGACCACATGGAGAACACATGGAGACCACATGGAGAACACATGGAGACCACATGGAGACCACATGGAGAACACATGGAGACCACATGGAGACCACATGGAGACCACATGGAGACCACATGGAGAACACATGGAGACCACATGGAGACCACATGAAAACCACATGGAGACCACATGAAAACCACATGGAGACCACATGGAGACCACATGGAGAACACATGGAGAACACATGGAGAACACATGGAGACCACATGGAGAACACATGGAGACCACATGGAGACCACATGGAGAACACATGGAGACCACATGGAGAACACATGGAGACCACATGGAGACCACATGGAGAACACATGGAGACCACATGAAAACCACATGGAGACCACATGGAGACCACATGAAAACCACATGGAGACCACATGGAGAACACATGGAGACCACATGAAAACCACATGGAGACCACATGGAGAACACATGAGACCACATGGAGAACACATGGAGACCACATGGAGACCACATGGAGACCACATGGAGACCACATGGAGACCACATGGAGAACACATGGAGACCACATGGAGACCACATGGAAACCACATGGAGACCACATGAAAACCACATGGAGACCACATGAAAACCACATGGAGACCACATGGAGACCACATGGAGAACACATGGAGAACACATGGAGAACACATGGAGACCACATGGAGACCACATGGAGAACACATGGAGACCACATGGAGACCACATGGAGACCACATGGAGAACACATGGAGACCACATGGAGACCACATGGAGAACACATGGAGACCACATGGAGACCACATGGAGACCACATGGAGAACACATGGAGACCACATGAAAACCACATGGAGACCACATGGAGACCACATGGAGAACACATGGAGAACACATGGAGACCACATGGAGAACACATGGAGACCACATGGAGACCACATGGAGACCACATGGAGAAAACATGGAGATTCATGGAGACCACATGGAGACCACATGGAGAACACATGGAGAACACATGAAGACCACATGGAGAACACATGGAGACCACATGGAGACCACATGGAGACCACATGGAGACCACATGGAGAACACATGGAGAACACATGGAGACCACATGGAGAACACATGGAGACCACATGGAGAACACATGGAGACCACATGAAAACCACATGGAGACCACATGGAGACCACATGGAGAACACATGGAGAACACATGGAGACCACATGGAGAACACATGGAGACCACATGGAGACCACATGGAGACCACATGGAGAACACATGGAGATTCATGGAGACCACATGGAGACCACATGGAGAACACATGGAGAACACATGAAGACCACATGGAGAACACATGGAGACCACATGGAGACCACATGGAGACCACATGGAGAACACATGGAGACCACATGGAGACCACATGGAGACCACATGGAGACCACATGGAGAACACATGAAGACCACATGGAGACCACATGGAGACCACATGGAGACCACATGGAGACCACATGGAGAACACATGGAGACCACATGGAGACCACATGGAGACCACATGGAGACCACATGGAGAACATATGGAGAACACATGTTAGATACCATTCCATTGACTCCATTCCAGCCATTATTATGAGCTGTCCTCCCCTCACCAGCCTCCACTGGAATGTAGATACTCTCTTGGCACACATACACACACAGACAGACAGACAGACAGGGGATGAGAGGGGGAGAGAGAGGGGAGATGGGCAGAGAGAAAGAGAGAGGGGGAGAGAGGAGGATATAGGAGAGGAGAGAGGGGAGGAGAGGGGGAGATGGCTAGAGAGAGAGAGAGAGAGAGGGGGGTGAGAGAGAGGGGAGCAGAGAGGAGAGGGGGAGAGAGAGGGGAGATGGGTAGAGAAAAAGAGAGGAGAGAGGGAGAGGGGAGCAGAGGAGTCCCCAGCACAGTTGTACCTGTGTAATGATTGTGCTGTTTAATCAGCTTCTTGATATGCCACACTTGTCAGATGGATGGATTATTTTTTACAAATGAGAAATACTCACTAACAGGGATGTAAACAAATTTGTGCACAGCATTTTAGAGAAATAAGCTTTTTGTGTGTATGGAAAATTTCTAGGATATTTTATTTAATCTCATGATGAACACGTGACCAACACTTTGTTGCGGTTATATTTTAGTATTTTTTTCAGAGAAAAATACTTTAGACTATTTCTTAAGTAGATTTTTAGTTATTTTTATCTGTACTTGACTTTACTATACATATTTTTAACAACTTTTTTGTGTTGGAAAAAGTTTCCAATTGTCGTACTTGAGTAAAAGTAAAGATACACTACAAGACACCTGCTCGTCCAACATCTCCGACCAAAATCACGGACATTAATATGGACTTGGTCCCCCGTTTGTTGCTATAACAGCCTCAACTCTTCTGGGAAGGCTTTCCACTAGATGTTGGAACATTGTTGCTATAACAGCCTCAACTCTTCTAGGAAGACAACAGATGTTGGAACATTGTTGCTATAACAGCCTCAACTCTTCTAGGAAGACAACAGATGTTGGAACATTGTTGCTATAACAGCCTCCACTCTTCTAGGAAGGCAACAGATGTTGGTACATTGTTGCTATTACAGCCTCAACTCTTCTAGGAAGACAACAGATGTTGGTACATTGTTGCTATAACAGCCTCCACTCTTCTAGGAAGACAACAGATGTTGGAACATTGCTGTTATAACAGCCTCCACTCTTCTGGGAAGGCTTTCCATTAGATGTTGGAACATTGCTGCTATAACAGCCTCCACTCTTCTGGGAAGGCTTTTCACTAGATGTTGGAACATTGCTGTTATAACAGCCTCCACTCTTCTGGGAAGGCTTTCCATTAGATGTTGGAACATTGCTGCTATAACAGCCTCCACTCTTCTGGGAAGGCTTTTCACTAGATGTTGGAACATTGCTGCTATAACAGCCTCCACTCTTCTGGGAAGGCTTTCCACTAGATGTTGGAACATTGCTGCTATAACAGCCTCCACTCTTCTGGGAAGGCTTTCCACTAGATGTTGGAACATTGCTGCTACAACAGCCTCCACTCTTCTGGGAAGGCTTTCCACTAGATGTTGGAACATTGCTGCTATAACAGCCTCCACTCTTCTGGGAAGGCTTTCAACTAGACGTTGGAACATTTCTGCGGGGACTTCATTTATCCACAAGAGCATTAGTGAGGTTGGGCACTGATGTCGGGCGATTAGGCCTGGCTCACAGTCGGTATTCCAATTCATCCCAAAGGTGTTTGATGGGGTTGAGGTCAGGGCTCTGTGCAGGTCAGTCAAGTTCTTCTACACCGATCTCGACGAACCATTTCTGTATGGATCTTGCTTTGTGCATTGTATGCTGTAGCATTAAGATTTCCCTTCAATGGAACTAAGGGGCCCGAACTATGATAAACAGCCCTACATTATTTTTCCTTCTCCACCAAACTTTACGCATTTGGGCAGGTAAGGTTCTACTGGCATCCACCAAACCCAGATCCGTCCGTCGGACTGCCAGATGGTGAAGCGTGATTCATCACTCCAGAGAATGCATTTCCACTGCTCCTATGGCGGCGAGCTTTACACCACTCCAGCCGACACTTGGCATTGCGCATGGTGATCTTAGGCTTGTATGCGGCTGCTCGGCCATGGAAAACCATTTCATGAAGCTCCCGAACAGTTCTTGTGCTGACGTTGCTTCCAGAGGCAGTTTGGAACTCAGTTGTGAGTGTTGCAACGGAGGACAGACTATGTTTACTGTGTCATATTCAGGACAACCCACATCCCTTGGTTCTTCTCAGGGGCTTCTCCATCTGGCTTCCTCGTATACACTTGTCGGTTCCACTCATATGATGAAGCAGCATCCTAGGCAGCCCAGATCTTGATTCCATATTTTGCGGGTTTAGACGGTATGTACTGCCTGAAGGGGCAGCGGCCCCTAAATGGCATAAGCTGCTCATCAACAGTAACGTTGGTCCCAGGGTTGTAAAACAGGGGAAGGCAGTCCACCCACTTGTCTCACACTGACCTGATTTCAGCTAGCTTCTCTCTCTGCCGCCGAGCTGGTCCGGTGTCTCGATTATCGAAGCGGATAATCCTGGAAGTAATGTGGAAGTTTTCCAGAGACATTGTTGCACTGAAAAGTTATCTGCCAGTTTCTGCATCCCACAGGGATTCAGTGGATTCCCCATTGGATCAGTTTCTGCATCCCACAGGGATTCAGTGGATTCCCCATTGGATCAGTTTCTGCATCCCACAGGGATTCAGTGGATTCCCCATTGGATCAGTTTCTGCATCCCACAGGGATTCAGTGGATTCCCCATTGGATCAGTTTCTGCATCCCACAGGGATTCAGTGGATTCCCCATTGGATCAGTTTCTGCATCCCACAGGGATTCAGTGGATTCCCCATTGGATCTGAAAACACCAGCAAGGATGAGAACCCTAAAGGATGCATGTAAATGAGTTTGGTCCATCTCCTTCCATCTCTCTCCAAAAACACGCCTTCCCAAATTAGTGCAGTCCTAAATGATTTTCTGGATGGTGTCTGAGATGAACAGTACAAAATAATTTATGCTGACGGGCTAGTCCTGTGGCTGGTCCTGGTGCTGGTCCTGGGGCTGGTCCTGGGGCTGGCTGCTGAAGGGCTGGTGCTGGGGCTGGTTGCTGATGGGCTGGTCCTGGGGCTGGTTGATGAAGGGCTGGTCCTGGGGCTGGTTGTTGACGGGCTGGTCCTGGGGCTGGCTGAGGGTCAATCTCATCCTCTTCTTCTCACTGTCAGACACCGAATTGACAGAGACATGTGCCTCATATTCGGAAAAGCCTTAATCTTCAAAAGTGGAAAACGGTCCTTCCACACTAGCTTCTCTCTCTGCAAAAGAAAATTCTAAGGCTCTGAGCAGAGATTATTTTTGCCATACTGATTGGTTTAAGGAGCTATACATGCAAAGCATTTCTTTGTTGTGTCCCTCCCCCAATTTGTACCTGGCTGGGGTAGGGTGTGTGAAAATACAGATTTTTTTTTACAACGTATCGAAATAATGTCTCTAAATAATGTATTGTAATAACATTGTGCAGTTTCACTACAAAGGGTAAAGACTGCAAGAAAAGCAGGAGACAGGCAGACAGGGAGACTGACAGGCAGACAGGGAGACCGACAGGCAGACAGGGAGACAGACAGGCAGACAGGGAGACAGACAGGCAGACAGGGAGACCGACAGGCAGACAGGGAGACCGACAGGCAGACAGGGAGACAGACAGGCAGACAGGGAGACCGACAGGCAGACAGGGAGACCGACAGGCAGACAGGGAGACAGACAGGCAGACAGGGAGACAGACAGGCAGACAGGGAGACCGACAGGCAGACAGGGAGACCGACAGGCAGACAGGGAGACCGACAGGCAGACAGGGAGACAGACAGGCAGACAGGGAGACAGACAGGCAGACAGGGAGACAGACAGGCAGACAGGGAGACAGACAGGCAGACAGGGAGACAGACAGGTTCTTGGTTTTATGTTGAAACAGCCCACGGAGGAGGAAGAGACTGATGTCAAACCTTTTTGTTAAATGTCTACTTGTTTTCTCCCACACACACTTTTCCACACTTTTATTACCCTCAGGTCCAGTGGACCCCAACACCATATAGGTAATATAAATTGAAAATGTGTTATTTTACATGTTCTTCACAGAAAATTAGCCAATGAGTCTCAAGTTATTTTGTGGAATGTATTTCCTCCTTAATGTGTTTGAGCCAATCAATTGTGTTGTGACAAGGTAGGAGTGGTATACAGAAGATAGCCCTATTTGGTAAAAGACCAAGTCCATATTAAGCAAAGAGACACGACAGTCCATCATTACTTTAAGACAAGAAGGTCAGTCAATCTGGAAAATGTAATATTTCTCCAGGTGCAGTCGCAAAAACCATCAAGCGCTATGATGAAACTGTCTCTCATGAGGACCGCCACAGGAAAGGAAGACCCAGAGTTACCTCTGCTGCAGAGGATAAGGTCATTAGAGTTACCAGCCTCAGAAATTGCAGCCCAAATAAATGCTTCACAGAATTCAAGTAACAGACACATCTCAACATCCACTGTCCAGGGGAGACTGCGTGAATCAGGCCTTCATGGTAAAATTGTGGCAAAGAAACCACAAGGACACCAATAAGAAGAAGAGACTTGCTTGGACCAAAAAAACACAAGCAATTGATATTAGAATGGTGTAAATCTGTCCTTTGGTCTGAGGAGTCCAAATTTGAGATTCTTGGTTCCAATTGCCGTGTATTTGTGAGACGGATGATCTCTTCATGTATGGTTCCCACAGTGAAGCATGGAGGAGGAGGTGTGATAGTGTGGGGGTTCTTTGCTGGTGACACTGTCAGTGATTTATTTACAATTCAAGGAACACTTAACCATCATGGCTACCACAGCATTCTGCAGCGATACGCCATCCCATCTGGTTTGCGCTTAGTGGAACTATCATTTGTTTTTCAACAGGACAATGACCCAACACACCTCCAGGCTGTGTAAGGCCTATTTGACCAAGAAGGAGAGTGATGGAGTGCTGCATCAGATGACCTGACCTCCACAATCACCCGACCTCAACCCAATTGAGATGGTTTGGGATGAGTTGGACCGCAGAGTGAAGGAAAAGCAGCGAACAAGTGCTAAGCATATGTGGGAACTCCTTCAAGACTGTTGGAAAAGCATTCCAGATTAAGCTGGTTGAGAGAATGCCAAGAGTGTGCAAAGCTGTCATCGAGGCAAAGGGTGGCTATTTGAAGAATATAAAATACAAAACATATTTTGATTGAACACTTTTTTGGATAGTAAATTATTCAATTTGTGTTATTTCATAGTTTTGATGTCTTCACTATAATTCTACAATGTAGAAAATAGTCAAAATAAAGAAAAACCTTGGAATGAGTACGTGTGTCCAAACTTTTGACTGGTACTGTATATACATATATATTTTATATATATTATTTTAAATATACAGTATATATACACATATATTTTGTTTTCCCCTAACCCAACCCTCCCCTAATTGCACAAACTAATGGACGACAACATTGAGGCTTCTACTTCCAGCTTATACATACTATATATATTTTACGGACACATTTTATATTAGTTATCTTTTTTTAGTTTTTAGTCCCATCCTTAAGCTACCCTCAACCCCTCCCATCTATCTCTGAACACCATCCAGGTTAGATTTTAATTTGCCATATATTTTTCAACTGTGCTGTGATGCTTCAGAAAAGTTCTGAACCTTTCTATTCTCATAGTTTCTACAGATTGTAAACTAAAGATAATCATTAGATTGTTGATTGATTGACTATGACTTTTTCAAATCACCCAGCATTGCTATTTGCAGAGTTTACATTAGGCTATAACAAGCAATACAAATGGCTTGATGAGACAATATTACCACACAGATCATACACGTAATGTTAGCTAGCGAGCCAGCCAGCTAACGTTAGCTAGCTAGGGGGGTTACAGCCCACTTAACAGGCATGTGGCAGGCATGTGGCAGGGATGTGGCAGGGATGTGGCAGGCTAGGCTAAAAAGATCAGGAGGATGTGTGTGAAGAGGGGGAGGCCCAACCAGACACATATGTGAGATCTAACCAACAGGATGAAAGTATCTTGATTAAATAACCACCCCGACAGTACATACTATGACCGTGATACGTAGATGTCTCACCTAGCTATCTGACTGTGATATGTATCTCACCTAGCTATCTGACTGTGATGTGTCTCTCCTAGCTATCTGACAGTGATATGTAGTTGTCTCTCCTAGCTATCTGACTGTGATATGTAGTTGTCTCACCTAGCTATCTGACTGTGATACGTAGCTGTCTCACCTAGCTATCTGACTGTGATATGTAGTTGTCTCTCCTAGCTATCTGACCGTGATATGTAGTTGTCTCACCTAGCTATCTGACTGTGATACGTAGATGTCTCACCTAGCTATCTAACCGTGATACGTAGATGTCTCACCTAGCTATCTGACCGTGATACGTAGATGTCTCACCTAGCTATCTGACTGTGATATGTATCTCACCTAGCTATCTGACTGTGATGTATCTCACCTAGCTATCTGACTGTGATGTATCTCACCTAGCTATCTGACTGTGATATGTATCTCACCTAGCTATCTGACTGTGATATGTATCTCACCTAGCTATCTGACTGTGATATGTAGTTGTCTCTCCTAGCTATCTGACTGTGATATGTAGTTGTCTCACCTAGCTATCTGACTGTGATATGTATCTCACCTAGCTATCTGACTGTGATATGTAGTTGTCTCACCTAGCTATCTGACTGTGATATGTATCTCACCTAGCTATCTGACTGTGATATGTAGTTGTCTCACCTAGCTATTTGACTGTGATATGTATCTCACCTAGCTATCTGACTGTGATATGTAGTTGTCTCTCCTAGCTATCTGACTGTGATATGTATCTCTCCTAGCTATCTGACTGTGATATGTAGCTGTCTCTCCTAGCTATCTGACTGTGATATGTAGTTGTCTCACCTAGCTATCTGACTGTGATATGTAGTTGTCTCTCCTAGCTATCTGACTGTGATATGTAGTTGTCTCACCTAGCTATCTGACTGTGATATGTATCTCACCTAGCTATCTGACTGTGATATGTGTCTCTCCTAGCTATCTGACTGTGATATGTAGCTGTCTCACCTAGCTATCTGACTGTGATGTGTCTCACCTAGCTATCTGACTGTGATATGTAGTTGTCTCTCCTAGCTATCTGACTGTGATATGTAGTTGTCTCACCTAGCTATCTGACTGTGATATGTAGTTGTCTCTCCTAGCTATCTGACTGTGATATGTAGCTGTCTCACCTAGCTATCTGACTGTGATATGTAGTTGTTTCACCTAGCTATCTGACTGTGATATGTAGTTGTCTCACCTAGCTATCTGACTGTGATATGTAGTTGTCTCTCCTAGCTATCTGACTGTGATATGTAGTTGTCTCTCCTAGCTATCTGACTGTGATATGTGTCTCTCCTAGCTATCTGACTGTGATATGTAGCTGTCTCACCTAGCTATCTGACTGTGATATGTAGTTGTCTCACCTAGCTATCTGACTGTGATATGTGTCTCTCCTAGCTATCTGACTGTGATATGTAGTTGTCTCACCTAGCTATCTGACTGTGATACGTATCTCTCCTAGCTATCTGACTGTGATATGTAGTTGTCTCACCTAGCTATCTGACTGTGATATGTAGTTGTCTCACCTAGCTATCTGACTGTGATACGTAGCTGTCTCACCTAGCTATCTGACTGTGATATGTAGTTGTCTCACCTAGCTATCTAACTGTGATACGTAGCTGTCTCACCTAGCTATCTGACTGTGATACGTAGCTGTCTCACCTAGCTATCTGACTGTGATATGTAGTTGTCTCTCCTAGCTATCTGACTGTGATACGTAGCTGTCTCACCTAGCTATCTGACTGTGATATGTGTCTCACCTAGCTATCTGACTGTGATATGTATCTCACCTAGCTATCTGACTGTGATATGTAGTTGTCTCACCTAGCTATCTGACTGTGATATGTATCTCACCTAGCTATCTGACTGTGATATGTAGCTGTCTCACCTAGCTATCTGACTGTGATATGTAGTTGTCTCTCCTAGCTATCTGACTGTGATATGTAGTTGTCTCTCCTAGCTATCTGACTGTGATATGTATCTCACCTAGCTATCTGACTGTGATATGTATCTCACCTAGCTATCTGACTGTGATATGTAGTTGTCTCTCCTAGCTATCTGACTGTGATATGTATCTCACCTAGCTATCTGACTGTGATATGTAGTTGTCTCTCCTAGCTATCTGACTGTGATATGTAGCTGTTTCACCTAGCTATCTGACTGTGATATGTGTCTCACCTAGCTATCTGACTGTGATATGTAGTTGTCTCTCCTAGCTATCTGACTGTGATATGTAGATGTCTCACCTAGCTATCTGACTGTGATATGTAGATGTCTCACCTAGCTATCTGACTGTGATATGTATCTCACCTAGCTATCTGACTGTGATATGTATCTCACCTAGCTATCTGACTGTGATATGTAGATGTCTCACCTAGCTATCTGACTGTGATATGTAGCTGTCTCACCTAGCTATCTGACTGTGATATGTAGTTGTCTCTCCTAGCTATCTGACTGTGATATGTATCTCACCTAGCTATCTGACTGTGATGTGTCTCACCTAGCTATCTGACTGTGATGTGTCTCTCCTAGCTATCTGACAGTGATATGTAGTTGTCTCTCCTAGCTATCTGACTGTGATATGTAGTTGTCTCTCCTAGCTATCTGACTGTGATATGTAGTTGTCTCTCCTAGCTATCTGACTGTGATATGTAGATGTCTCACCTAGCTATCTGACTGTGATATGTATCTCACCTAGCTATCTGACTGTGATATGTATCTCACCTAGCTATCTGACTGTGATATGTAGATGTCTCACCTAGCTATCTGACTGTGATATGTAGCTGTCTCACCTAGCTATCTGACTGTGATATGTATCTCACCTAGCTATCTGACTGTGATATGTATCTCACCTAGCTATCTGACTGTGATATGTAGCTGTCTCTCCTAGCTATCTGACTGTGATATGTAGCTGTCTCACCTAGCTATCTGACTGTGATATGTATCTCACCTAGCTATCTGACTGTGATATGTATCTCACCTAGCTATCTGACTGTGATATGTAGATGTCTCACCTAGCTATCTGACTGTGATATGTAGCTGTCTCACCTAGCTATCTGACTGTGATATGTAGTTGTCTCTCCTAGCTATCTGACTGTGATATGTAGCTGTCTCACCTAGCTATCTGACTGTGATATGTAGTTGTCTCTCCTAGCTATCTGACTGTGATATGTAGTTGTCTCTCCTAGCTATCTGACTGTGATATGTATCTCTCCTAGCTATCTGACTGTGATATGTAGTTGTCTCTCCTAGCTATCTGACTGTGATATGTGTCTCACCTAGCTATCTGACTGTGATATGTAGTTGTCTCTCCTAGCTATCTGACTGTGATATGTAGTTGTCTCTCCTAGCTATCTGACTGTGATATGTAGTTGTCTCTCCTAGCTATCTGACTGTGATATGTAGTTGTCTCACCTAGCTATCTGACTGTGATATGTGTCTCTCCTAGCTATCTGACTGTGATATGTAGTTGTCTCACCTAGCTATCTGACTGTGATATGTAGCTGTCTCTCCTAGCTATCTGACTGTGATATGTAGCTGTCTCTCCTAGCTATCTGACTGTGATATGTAGTTGTCTCTCCTAGCTATCTGACTGTGATATGTAGTTGTCTCACCTAGCTATCTGACTGTGATATGTATCTCACCTAGCTATCTGACTGTGATATGTATCTCACCTAGCTATCTGACTGTGATATGTATCTCACCTAGCTATCTGACTGTGATATGTATCTCACCTAGCTATCTGACTGTGATATGTAGTTGTCTCACCTAGCTATCTGACTGTGATATGTATCTCACCTAGCTATCTGACTGTGATATGTAGCTGTCTCACCTAGCTATCTGACTGTGATATGTGTCTCTCCTAGCTATCTGACTGTGATATGTAGTTGTCTCTCCTAGCTATCTGACTGTGATATGTATCTCACCTAGCTATCTGACTGTGATATGTAGCTGTCTCACCTAGCTATCTGACTGTGATATGTAGCTGTTTCACCTAGCTATCTGACTGTGATATGTATCTCACCTAGCTATCTGACTGTGATATGTAGCTGTCTCTCCTAGCTATCTGACCGTGATGTATCTCACCTAGCTATCTGACTGTGATATGTATCTCACCTAGCTATCTGACTGTGATATGTAGATGTCTCACCTAGCTATCTGACTGTGATATGTGTCTCTCCTAGCTATCTGACTGTGATATGTATCTCACCTAGCTATCTGACTGTGATATGTATCTCTCCTAGCTATCTGACTGTGATATGTGTCTCTCCTAGCTATCTGACTGTGATATGTAGTTGTCTCTCAAGCTATCTGACTGTGATATGTAGTTGTTTCACCTAGCTATCTGACTGTGATATGTGTCTCTCCTAGCTATCTGACTGTGATATGTAGATGTCTCTCCTAGCTATCTGACTGTGATATGTGTCTCTCCTAGCTATCTGACTGTGATATGTATCTCACCTAGCTATCTGACTGTGATATGTATCTCTCCTAGCTATCTGACTGTGATATGTGTCTCTCCTAGCTATCTGACTGTGATATGTAGTTGTTTCACCTAGCTATCTGACTGTGATATGTAGTTGTTTCACCTAGCTATCTGACTGTGATATGTAGATGTCTCACCTAGCTATCTGACTGTGATATGTAGTTGTCTCACCTAGCTATCTGACTGTGATATGTGTCTCTCCTAGCTATCTGACTGTGATATGTAGATGTCTCTCCTAGCTATCTGACTGTGATATGTGTCTCTCCTAGCTATCTGACTGTGATATGTAGTTGTCTCTCAAGCTATCTGACTGTGATATGTAGTTGTCTCACCTAGCTATCTGACTGTGATATGTGTCTCTCCTAGCTATCTGACTGTGATATGGAGCTGTCTCTCCTAGCTATCTGACTGTGATACGTAGCTGTCTCACCTAGCTATCTGACTGTGATATGTAGCTGTCTCACCTAGCTATCTGACTGTGATATGTATCTCACCTAGCTATCTGACTGTGATATGGAGCTGTTTCACCTAGCTATCTGACTGTGATATGTAGCTGTCTCACCTAGCTATCTGAATGTGATATGTATCTCACCTAGCTATCTGACTGTGATATGTAGCTGTTTCACCTAGCTATCTGAATGTGATATGTATCTCACCTAGCTATCTGACTGTGATATGTAGCTGTTTCACCTAGCTATCTGACTGTGATATGTATCTCACCTAGCTATCTGACTGTGATATGTAGCTGTCTCACCTAGCTATCTGACTGTGATATGTAGTTGTCTCACCTAGCTATCTGACTGTGATATGTAGCTGTCTCTCCAGCTATCTGACTGTGATATGTGTCTCTCCAGCTATCTGACTGTGATATGTGTCTCACCTAGCTATCTGACTGTGATATGTAGCTGTCTCTCCTAGCTATCTGACTGTGATATGTAGATGTCTCACCTAGCTATCTGACTGTGATATGTAGTTGTCTCTCCTAGCTATCTGACTGTGATACGTAGCTGTCTCACCTAGCTATCTGACTGTGATATGTAGTTGTCTCTCCTAGCTATCTGACTGTGATATGTATCTCACCTAGCTATCTGACTGTGATATGTAGTTGTCTCACCTAGCTATCTGACTGTGATATGTAGTTGTCTCACCTATCTATCTGACTGTGATATGTAGCTGTCTCACCTAGCTATCTGACTGTGATATGTAGTTGTCTCACCTAGCTATCTGACTGTGATGTGTCTCACCTAGCTATCTGACTGTGATATGTAGTTGTCTCACCTAGCTATCTGACTGTGATGTGTCTCACCTAGCTATCTGACTGTGATGTGTCTCTCCTAGCTATCTGACTGTGATATGTAGTTGTCTCTCCTAGCTATCTGACTGTGATATGTAGTTGTCTCACCTAGCTATCTGACTGTGATATGTAGTTGTCTCACCTAGCTATCTGACTGTGATATGTAGCTGTCTCACCTAGCTATCTGACTGTGATATGTAGTTGTCTCTCCTAGCTATCTGACTGTGATATGTAGCTGTCTCACCTAGCTATCTGACTGTGATACGTAGCTGTCTCACCTAGCTATCTGACTGTGATATGTAGTTGTCTCTCCTAGCTATCTGACCGTGATATGGAGCTGTCTCTCCTAGCTATCTGACTGTGATATGTAGCTGTCTCTCCTAGCTATCTTCAGATGAATGCACTAGCTGTTTCACTCTAGATAAGAGTGTCTGCTAAATGTCCACAATGTCAATTGAGGGAGGGATGGATTGATGACAGAGGACATATTCTCCTCACAACGTAACCAAGGTAAATTGGTGGCTTTGGAGGGTCAGCGGGACACTGGTCTGCCAGTGGATATCTGAGGGTACGGAGTCTAGCTGTGTGTGTGTGTGTGTGTGTGTGTGTGTGTGTGTGTGTGTGTGTGTGTGTGTGTGTGTGTGTGTGTGTGTGTGTGTGTGTGTGTGTGTGTGTGTGTGTGTGTGTGTGTGTGTGTGTGTGTGTGTGTGTGTGTGTGTGTGAAAGTGATTTTGTACTTCACAGTAACTGAAAGGTAGTCTTTTCCTTTTCCCCTCCATTCCATCTCTGGCTGGGGAGCTAAATACCTCTGATTCTGTACTGCAGATGAAAGTACTGGGTCAAACAGAGAGGGAGGGAGAAAGGGAGGGAGACAGGGAGGGAGAAAGGGAGGGAGAGAGAAAGGGAGGGGGGAGGGAGGTAGGAAGGGAGGGAGGTAGGAAGGGAGGGAGAAAGGGAGGGAGAAAGGGAGGGAGGGACAGACCAGGGCAGCATGCAGACAGACCAGGGCAGCATGCAGACAGACCAGGGCAGCATGCAGACAGACCAGGGCAGCATGTAGACAGACCAGGGCAGCATGTAGACAGACCATGGCAGCACGCAGACAGACCAGGGCAGCATGCAGACAGACCAGGGCAGCATGTAGACAGACCAGGGCAGAATGTAGACAGACCAGGGCAGATCAGTTTCACATTTCATATCACAATGAATGATTTCATTGTCAAGGGGGAGCTGGTCCAAGACGCTTTGAGAATACGGGCCCAGGAAGAAAGCTGGTAACCAATTCCTTGCACAGCAGTGTTTCACCACACTATATTTGTGTGTGAATTTCCTTATCAAAGGCGCTAACAAAAAGGGTTGGATTTTTCCAGCAACATGTGCAGTGAACATGGCTTTGGTGATGAAAGGAACGTAATGCATTTCTTGTAATCTCCCTATCAGGCCACTGCATGCTGGGACATGGGCTTGGATGGTGACACACAGTGTTCAGTGTTTCTGGGGACAGAGTGTTCAGTGTTTCTGGGGACAGAGTGTTCAGTGTTTCTGGGGACAGAGTCTTCAGTGTTTCTGGGGACAGAGTGTTCAGTGTTTCTGGGGACAGAGTGTTCAGTGTTTCTGGGGACAGAGTCTTCAGTGTTTCTGGGGACAGAGTGTTCAGTGTTTCTGGGGACAGAGTGTTCAGTGTTTCTGGGGACAGAGTGTTCAGTGTTTCTGGGGACAGAGTCTTCAGTGTTTCTGGGGACAGAGTCTTCAGTGTTTCTGGGGACAGAGTCTTCAGTGTTTCTGGGGACAGAGTCTTCAGTGTTTCTGGGGACAGAGTCTTCAGTGTTTCTGGGGACAGAGTGTTCAGTGTTTCTGGAAACAAGGACCTTACCTGGGAGTACAGCAACAGTCTGTCTCACAGTCTCTCTATCAACATGTATTGTAGGTAACCACTCAAAATCAGACAACCTGCTACGGACGCAAGGACCGCCTTATATTCACTTTGTCCCGTTCCTTAATCTTGTGTGGGATATATATATATTTTAGTTGAATGATTTGCATTAATACACATGTTTTCACTCTGGACATGAGACTTGCATTTATTACAGATGTTTAAATCCTACTGCTGTAAAGTCTATTTGTCTGTTTGTTTATGTTACCACAGAAGTTAGTAAACGTAAACACCAACATAGTAAACATGCGATGAAAAAGTGATTGGTTTTTAATTTAAAAAATGAAAATTTGGTCTTTATATAAACCTTTACTGCAATTGGTCACCCAAAATATGTCCATTGAAAGTCTCTGCATAGCTGACAACAGGGTGGCAGGTTTGTTGACGTGCTGTAGCCCAGCAGACTCACCTGGGGACAGAGGATGGACACATGGTAGTTTTGATAAAAGTCTGGGAGACTTTACAGGGAGGAGAGAGAACGAGTTGATGCCTAGCCCAGGGCCTCCTGCCTAACCCTCACCCCTGACCTCCCACTGGCCCAGGGCCTCCTGCCTAATCCTCAACCCTGACCTCCCACTAGCCCAGGGCCTCCTTCCTAATCCTCACCGCTGACCTCCCAATGGCCCAGGGCCTCCTGCCTAATCCTCACCCCTGACCTCCCACTGGCCCAGCGCCTCCTGCCTTATCCTCAACCCTGACCTCCCACTGGCCCAGGGCCTTCTGCCTAATCCTCAACCCTGACCTCCAACTGGCCCAGGGCCTCCTGCTTAATCCTCACCCCTGACATCCCACTGGCCCAGGGCCTCCTGCCTAACCCTCAACCCTGACCTCCCACTAGCCCAGGGCCTCCTGCCTAATCCTCACCCCTGACCTCCCACTAGCCCAGGGCCTTCTGCCTAATCCTCAACCCTGACCTCCCACTGGCCCAGGGCCTCCTGCCTAACCCTCACCCCTGACCTCCCACTGGCCCAGGGCCTCCTGCCTAACCCTGACCTCCCACTAGCCCAGGGCCTCCTGCCTAACCCTCACCCCTGACCTCCCACTAGCCCAGGGCCTCCTGCCTAACCCTCACCCCTGACCTCCCACTGGCCCAGGGCCTCCTGCCTAATCCTCACCCCTGACCTCCCACTAGCCCAGGGCCTTCTGCCTAATCCTCAACCCTGACCTCCCACTGGCCCAGGGCCTCCTGCCTAACCCTCACCCCTGACCTCCCACTGGCCCAGGGCCTCCTGCCTAACCCTGACCTCCCACTAGCCCAGGGCCTCCTGGCTAACCCTAACCCCTGACCTCCCACTGGCCCAGGGCCAATTGCCTAACCCTCACCCCTGACCTCCCACTGGCCCAGGGCCTCCTGCCTAACCCTCACCCCTGACCTCCCACTGGCCCAGGGCCTCCTGCCTAACCCTCAACCCTGACCTCCCACTAGCCCAGGGCCTCCTGCCGAATCCTCACCCCTGACCTCCCACTGGCCCAGGGCCTCCTGCCCAACCCTCAACCCTGACCTCCCACTAGCCCAGGGCCTCCTGCCTAACCTTCAACCCCTGACCTCCCACTAGCCCAGGGCCTCCTGCCTAATCCTCACCCCTGACCTCCCACTGGCCCAGGGCCTCCTGCCTAACCCTCAACCCTGACCTCCCACTGGCCCAGGGCCTCCTGCCTAATCCTCACCCCTGACCTCCCACTGGCCCAGGGCCTCCTGTCTAACCCTCAACCCTGACCTCCCACTAGCCCAGGGCCTCCTGCCTAATCCTCACCCCTGACCTCCCACTGGCCCAGGGCCTCCTGCCTAATCCTCAACCCTGACCTCCCACTAGCCCAGGGCCTCCTGCCTAATCCTCACCACTGACCTCCCACTGGCCCAGGGCCTCCTGCCTAATCCTCACCCCTGACCTCCCACTGGCCCAGCGCCTCCTGCCTTATCCTCAACCCTGACCTCCCACTTGCCCAGGGCCTCCTGCCTAATCCTCAACCCTGACCTCCCACTGGCCCAGGGCCTCCTGCCTAATCCTCACCCCTGACCTCCCACTGGCCCAGGGCCTCCTGCCTAACCCTCACCCCTGACCTCCCACTGGCCCAGGGCCTCCTGCCTAACCCTGACCTCCCACTGGCCCAGGGCCTCCTGCCTAACCCTCACCCCTGACCTCCCACAAGCCCAGGGCCTCCTGCCTAACCCTCACCCCTGACCTCCCACTGGCCCAGGGCCTCCTGCCTAACCCTCAACCCTGACCACACACTAGCCCAGGGCCTCCTGCCTAACCTTCAACCCCTGACCTCCCACTAGCCCAGGGCCTTCTGCCTAATCCTCACCCTGACCTCCCACTGGCCCAGGGCCTCCTGCCTAATCCTCAACCCTGACCTCCCACTAGCCCAGGGCCTCCTGCCTAACCCTCAACCCTGACCTCCCACTGGCCCAGGGCCTCCTGCCTAACCCTCAACCCTGACCTCCCACTGGCCCAGGGCCTCCTGCCTAATCCTCACCCCTGACCTCCCACTGGCCCAGGGCCTCCTGCCTAATCCTCAACCCTGACCTCCCACTAGCCCAGGGCCTCCTTCCTAATCCTCACCGCTGACCTCCCAATGGCCCAGGGCCTCCTGCCTAATCCTCACCCCTGACCTCCCACTGGCCCAGCGCCTCCTGCCTTATCCTCAACCCTGACCTCCCACTGGCCCAGGGCCTTCTGCCTAATCCTCAACCCTGACCTCCAACTGGCCCAGGGCCTCCTGCTTAATCCTCACCCCTGACATCCCACTGGCCCAGGGCCTCCTGCCTAACCCTCAACCCTGACCTCCCACTAGCCCAGGGCCTCCTGCCTAATCCTCACCCCTGACCTCCCACTAGCCCAGGGCCTTCTGCCTAATCCTCAACCCTGACCTCCCACTGGCCCAGGGCCTCCTGCCTAACCCTCAACCCTGACCTCCCACTGGCCCAGGGCCTCCTGCCTAATCCTCACCCCTGACCTCCCACTAGCCCAGGGCCTCCTGCCTAACCCTCAACCCTGACCTCCCACTAGCCCAGGGCCTCCTGCCTAATCCTCACCCCTGACCTCCCACTGGCCCAGGGCCTCCTGCCTAATCCTCAACCCTGACCTCCCACTAGCCCAGGGCCTCCTGCCTAACCCTCAACCCTGACCTCCCACTAGCCCAGGGCCTCCTGCCTAACCCTCACCCCTGACCTCCCACTAGCCCAGGGCCTCCTGCATAACCCTGACCTCCCACAAGCCCAGGGCCTCCTGGCTAACCCTCACCCCTGACCTCCCACTGGCCCAGGGCCAATTGCCTAACCCTCACCCCTGACCTCCCACTGGCCCAGGGCCTCCTGCCTAACCCTCACCCCTGACCTCCCACTGGCCCAGGGCCTCCTGCCTAACCCTCAACCCTGACCTCCCACTAGCCCAGGGCCTCCTGCCGAATCCTCACCCCTGACCTCCCACTGGCCCAGGGCCTCCTGCCCAACCCTCAACCCTGACCTCCCACTAGCCCAGGGCCTCCTGCCTAACCTTCAACCCCTGACCTCCCACTAGCCCAGGGCCTCCTGCCTAATCCTCACCCCTGACCTCCCACTGGCCCAGGGCCTCCTGCCTAACCCTCAACCCTGACCTCCCACTGGCCCAGGGCCTCCTGCCTAATCCTCACCCCTGACCTCCCACTGGCCCAGGGCCTCCTGTCTAACCCTCAACCCTGACCTCCCACTAGCCCAGGGCCTCCTGCCTAATCCTCACCCCTGACCTCCCACTGGCCCAGGGCCTCCTGCCTAATCCTCAACCCTGACCTCCCACTAGCCCAGGGCCTCCTGCCTAATCCTCACCCCTGACCTCCCACTGGCCCAGGGCCTCCTGCCTAATCCTCACCCCTGACCTCCCACTGGCCCAGCGCCTCCTGCCTTATCCTCAACCCTGACCTCCCACTGGCCCAGGGCCTCCTGCCTAATCCTCAACCCTGACCTCCCACTGGCCCAGGGCCTCCTGCCTAATCCTCACCCCTGACCTCCCACTGGCCCAGGGCCTCCTGCCTAACCCTCACCCCTGACCTCCCACTGGCCCAGGGCCTCCTGCCTAACCCTGACCTCCCACTGGCCCAGGGCCTCCTGCCTAACCCTCACCCCTGACCTCCCACAAGCCCAGGGCCTCCTGCCTAACCCTCACCCCTGACCTCCCACTGGCCCAGGGCCTCCTGCCTAACCCTCAACCCTGACCACACACTAGCCCAGGGCCTCCTGCCTAACCTTCAACCCCTGACCTCCCACTAGCCCAGGGCCTTCTGCCTAATCCTCACCCTGACCTCCCACTGGCCCAGGGCCTCCTGCCTAATCCTCAACCCTGACCTCCCACTAGCCCAGGGCCTCCTGCCTAACCCTCAACCCTGACCTCCCACTGGCCCAGGGCCTCCTGCCTAATCCTCAACCCTGACCTCCCACTAGCCCAGGGCCTCCTTCCTAATCCTCACCGCTGACCTCCCAATGGCCCAGGGCCTCCTGCCTAATCCTCACCCCTGACCTCCCACTGGCCCAGCGCCTCCTGCCTTATCCTCAACCCTGACCTCCCACTGGCCCAGGGCCTTCTGCCTAATCCTCAACCCTGACCTCCAACTGGCCCAGGGCCTCCTGCTTAATCCTCACCCCTGACATCCCACTGGCCCAGGGCCTCCTGCCTAACCCTCAACCCTGACCTCCCACTAGCCCAGGGCCTCCTGCCTAATCCTCACCCCTGACCTCCCACTAGCCCAGGGCCTTCTGCCTAATCCTCACCCCTGACCTCCCACTGGCCCAGGGCCTCCTGCCTAACCCTCAACCCTGACCTCCCACTGGCCCAGGGCCTCCTGCCTAATCCTCACCCCTGACCTCCCACTAGCCCAGGGCCTCCTGCCTAACCCTCAACCCTGACCTCCCACTGGCCCAGGGCCTCCTGCCTAATCCTCACCCCTGACCTCCCACTGGCCCAGGGCCTCCTGCCTAATCCTCAACCCTGACCTCCCACTAGCCCAGGGCCTCCTGCCTAATCCTCACCCCTGACCTCCCACTGGCCCAGGGCCTCCTGCCTAATCCTCACCCCTGACCTCCCACTGGCCCAGCGCCTCCTGCCTTATCCTCAACCCTGACCTCCCACTGGCCCAGGGCCTCCTGCCTAATCCTCAACCCTGACCTCCCACTGGCCCAGGGCCTCCTGCCTAATCCTCACCCCTGACCTCCCACTGGCCCAGGGCCTCCTGCCTAACCCTCACCCCTGACCTCCCACTGGCCCAGGGCCTCCTGCCTAACCCTGACCTCCCACTGGCCCAGGGCCTCCTGCCTAACCCTCACCCCTGACCTCCCACAAGCCCAGGGCCTCCTGCCTAACCCTCACCCCTGACCTCCCACTGGCCCAGGGCCTCCTGCCTAACCCTCAACCCTGACCACACACTAGCCCAGGGCCTCCTGCCTAACCTTCAACCCCTGACCTCCCACTAGCCCAGGGCCTTCTGCCTAATCCTCACCCTGACCTCCCACTGGCCCAGGGCCTCCTGCCTAATCCTCAACCCTGACCTCCCACTAGCCCAGGGCCTCCTGCCTAACCCTCAACCCTGACCTCCCACTGGCCCAGGGCCTCCTGCCTAACCCTCAACCCTGACCTCCCACTGGCCCAGGGCCTCCTGCCTAATCCTCACCCCTGACCTCCCACTGGCCCAGGGCCTCCTGCCTAATCCTCAACCCTGACCTCCCACTAGCCCAGGGCCTCCTTCCTAATCCTCACCGCTGACCTCCCAATGGCCCAGGGCCTCCTGCCTAATCCTCACCCCTGACCTCCCACTGGCCCAGCGCCTCCTGCCTTATCCTCAACCCTGACCTCCCACTGGCCCAGGGCCTTCTGCCTAATCCTCAACCCTGACCTCCAACTGGCCCAGGGCCTCCTGCTTAATCCTCACCCCTGACATCCCACTGGCCCAGGGCCTCCTGCCTAACCCTCAACCCTGACCTCCCACTAGCCCAGGGCCTCCTGCCTAATCCTCACCCCTGACCTCCCACTGGCCCAGGGCCTCCTGCCTAACCCTCAACCCTGACCTCCCACTGGCCCAGGGCCTCCTGCCTAATCCTCACCCCTGACCTCCCACTAGCCCAGGGCCTCCTGCCTAACCCTCAACCCTGACCTCCCACTGGCCCAGGGCCTCCTGCCTAATCCTCACCCCTGACCTCCCACTGGCCCAGGGCCTCCTGCCTAATCCTCAACCCTGACCTCCCACTAGCCCAGGGCCTCCTGCCTAATCCTCACCCCTGACCTCCCACTGGCCCAGGGCCTCCTGCCTAATCCTCACCCCTGACCTCCCACTGGCCCAGCGCCTCCTGCCTTATCCTCAACCCTGACCTCCCACTGGCCCAGGGCCTCCTGCCTAATCCTCAACCCTGACCTCCCACTGGCCCAGGGCCTCCTGCCTAATCCTCACCCCTGACCTCCCACTGGCCCAGGGCCTCCTGCCTAACCCTCACCCCTGACCTCCCACTGGCCCAGGGCCTCCTGCCTAACCCTGACCTCCCACTGGCCCAGGGCCTCCTGCCTAACCCTCACCCCTGACCTCCCACAAGCCCAGGGCCTCCTGCCTAACCCTCACCCCTGACCTCCCACTGGCCCAGGGCCTCCTGCCTAACCCTCAACCCTGACCACACACTAGCCCAGGGCCTCCTGCCTAACCTTCAACCCCTGACCTCCCACTAGCCCAGGGCCTTCTGCCTAATCCTCACCCTGACCTCCCACTGGCCCAGGGCCTCCTGCCTAATCCTCAACCCTGACCTCCCACTAGCCCAGGGCCTCCTGCCTAACCCTCAACCCTGACCTCCCACTGGCCCAGGGCCTCCTGCCTAACCCTCAACCCTGACCTCCCACTGGCCCAGGGCCTCCTGCCTAATCCTCACCCCTGACCTCCCACTGGCCCAGGGCCTCCTGCCTAATCCTCAACCCTGACCTCCCACTAGCCCAGGGCCTCCTTCCTAATCCTCACCGCTGACCTCCCAATGGCCCAGGGCCTCCTGCCTAATCCTCACCCCTGACCTCCCACTGGCCCAGCGCCTCCTGCCTTATCCTCAACCCTGACCTCCCACTGGCCCAGGGCCTTCTGCCTAATCCTCAACCCTGACCTCCAACTGGCCCAGGGCCTCCTGCTTAATCCTCACCCCTGACATCCCACTGGCCCAGGGCCTCCTGCCTAACCCTCAACCCTGACCTCCCACTAGCCCAGGGCCTCCTGCCTAATCCTCACCCCTGACCTCCCACTAGCCCAGGGCCTTCTGCCTAATCCTCACCCCTGACCTCCCACTGGCCCAGGGCCTCCTGCCTAACCCTCAACCCTGACCTCCCACTGGCCCAGGGCCTCCTGCCTAATCCTCACCCCTGACCTCCCACTAGCCCAGGGCCTCCTGCCTAACCCTCAACCCTGACCTCCCACTAGCCCAGGGCCTCCTGCCTAATCCTCACCCCTGACCTCCCACTGGCCCAGGGCCTCCTGCCTAATCCTCAACCCTGACCTCCCACTAGCCCAGGGCCTCCTGCCTAACCCTCAACCCTGACCTCCCACTAGCCCAGGGCCTCCTGCCTAACCCTCACCCCTGACCTCCCACTGGCCCAGGGCCTCCTGCCTAATCCTCAACCCTGACCTCCCACTGGCCCAGGGCCTTCTGCCTAATCCTCAACCCTGACCTCCCACTGGCCCAGGGCCTCCTGCCCAACCCTCAACCCTGACCTCCCACTAGCCCAGGGCCTCCTGCCTAACCTTCAACCCCTGACCTCCCACTAGCCCAGGGCCTCCTGCCTAATCCTCACCCCTGACCTCCCACTGGCCCAGGGCCTCCTGCCTAACCCTCAACCCTGACCTCCCACTGGCCCAGGGCCTCCTGCCTAATCCTCACCCCTGACCTCCCACTGGCCCAGGGCCTCCTGTCTAACCCTCAACCCTGACCTCCCACTAGCCCAGGGCCTCCTGCCTAATCCTCACCCCTGACCTCCCACTGGCCCAGGGCCTCCTGCCTAATCCTCAACCCTGACCTCCCACTAGCCCAGGGCCTCCTGCCTAATCCTCACCCCTGACCTCCCACTGGCCCAGGGCCTCCTGCCTAATCCTCACCCCTGACCTCCCACTGGCCCAGCGCCTCCTGCCTTATCCTCAACCCTGACCTCCCACTGGCCCATGGCCTCCTGCCTAATCCTCAACCCTGACCTCCCACTGGCCCAGGGCCTCCTGCCTAATCCTCACCCCTGACCTCCCACTGGCCCAGGGCCTCCTGCCTAACCCTCACCCCTGACCTCCCACTGGCCCAGGGCCTCCTGCCTAACCATGACCTCCCACTGGCCCAGGGCCTCCTGCCTAACCCTCACCCCTGACCTCCCACAAGCCCAGGGCCTCCTGCCTAACCCTCACCCCTGACCTCCCACTGGCCCAGGGCCTCCTGCCTAACCCTCAACCCTGACCACACACTAGCCCAGGGCCTCCTGCCTAACCTTCAACCCCTGACCTCCCACTAGCCCAGGGCCTTCTGCCTAATCCTCACCCTGACCTCCCACTGGCCCAGGGCCTCCTGCCTAATCCTCACCCCTGACCTCCCACTGGCCCAGGGCCTCCTGCCTAATCCTCAACCCTGACCTCCCACTAGCCCAGGGCCTCCTTCCTAATCCTCACCGCTGACCTCCCAATGGCCCAGGGCCTCCTGCCTAATCCTCACCCCTGACCTCCCACTGGCCCAGCGCCTCCTGCCTTATCCTCAACCCTGACCTCCCACTGGCCCAGGGCCTTCTGCCTAATCCTCAACCCTGACCTCCAACTGGCCCAGGGCCTCCTGCTTAATCCTCACCCCTGACATCCCACTGGCCCAGGGCCTCCTGCCTACCCCTCAACCCTGACCTCCCACTAGCCCAGGGCCTCCTGCCTAATCCTCACCCCTGACCTCCCACTAGCCCAGGGCCTTCTGCCTAATCCTCACCCCTGACCTCCCACTGGCCCAGGGCCTCCTGCCTAATCCTCAACCCTGACCATCCACTGGCCCAGGGCCTCCTGCCTAACCCTCACCCCTGACCTCCCACTGGCCCAGGGCCTCCTGCCTAACCCTCAACCCTGACCTCCCACTAGCCCAGGGCCTCCTGCCTAATTCTCACCCCTGAACTCCCACTGGCCCAGGGCCTCCTGCCTAACCCTCAACCCTGACCTCCCACTGGCCCAGGGCCTCCTGCCTAACCCTCAACCCTGACCTCCCACTAGCCCAGGGCCTCCTGCCTAACCCTCACCCCTGACCTCCCACTGGCCCAGGGCCTCCTGCCTAATCCTCAACCCTGACCTCCCACTGGCCCAGGGCCTTCTGCCTAATCCTCAACCCTGACCTCCCACTAGCCCAGGGCCTCCTGCCTAACCCTCACCCCTGACCTCCCACTGGCCCAGGGCCTCCTGCCTAACCCTCAACCCTGACCACCCACTAGCCCAGGGCCTCCTGCCTAACCTTCAACCCTGACCTCCCACTAGCCCAGGGCCTTCTGCCTAATCCTCACCCCTGACCTCCCACTGGCCCAGGGCCTCCTGCCTAATCCTCAACCCTGACCTCCCACTAGCCCAGGGCCTCCTACCTAACCCTCAACCCTGACCTCCCACTGGCCCAGGGCCTCCTGCCTAACCCTCAACCCTGACCTCCCACTGGCCCAGGGCCTCCTGCCTAATCCTCACCCCTGACCTCCCACTGGCCCAGGGCCTCCTGCCTAATCCTCAACCCTGACCTCCCACTAGCCCAGGGCCTCCTTCCTAATCCTCACCGCTGACCTCCCACTGGCACAGGGCCTCCTGCCTAATCCTCACCCCTGACCTCCCACTGGCCCAGCGCCTCCTGCCTTATCCTCAACCCTGACCTCCCACTGGCCCAGGGCCTTCTGCCTAATCCTCGACCCTGACCTCCAACTGGCCCAGGGCCTCCTGCTTAATCCTCACCCCTGACATCCCCCTGGCCCAGGGCCTCCTGCCTAACCCTCAACCCTGACCTCCCACTAGCCCAGGGCCTCCTGCCTAATCCTCACCCCTGACCTCCCACTAGCCCAGGGCCTTCTGCCTAATCCTCACCCCTGACCTCCCACTGGCCCAGGGCCTCCTGCCTAACCCTCAACCCTGACCTCCCACTGGCCCAGGGCCTCCTGCCTAATCCTCACCCCGGACCTCCCACTAGCCCAGGGCCTCCTGCCTAACCCTCAACCCTGACCTCCCACTAGCCCAGGGCCTCCTACCTAATCCTCACCCCTGACCTCCCACTGGCCCAGGGCCTCCTGCCTAATCCTCAACCCTGACCTCCCACTAGCCCAGGGCCTCCTGCCTAACCCTCAACCCTGACCTCCCACTAGCCCAGGGCCTCCTGCCTAACCCTCACCCCTGACCTCCCACTGGCCCAGGGCCTCCTGCCTAATCCTCAACCCTGACCTCCCACTGGCCCAGGGCCTTCTGCCTAATCCTCAACCCTGACCTCCCACTGGCCCAGGGCCTCCTGCCTAACCCTCAACCCTGACCTCCCACTGGCCCAGGGCCTCCTGCCTAATCCTCAACCCTGACCATCCACTGGCCCAGGGCTTTCTGCCTAACCCTCACCCCTGACCTCCCACTGGCCCAGGGCCTCCTGCCTAACCCTCAACCCTGACCTCCCACTAGCCCAGGGCCTCCTGCCTAATTCTCACCCCTGAACTCCCACTGGCCCAGGGCCTCCTGCCTAACCCTCAACCCTGACCTCCCACTGGCCCAGGGCCTCCTGCCTAACCCTCAACCCTGACCTCCCACTAGCCCAGGGCCTCCTGCCTAATCCTCACCCCTGACCTCCCACTGGCCCAGGGCCTCCTGCCTAACCCTCAACCCTGACCTACTGACAGCACGGATTGCTCTGTGTTCCTGCTGACGGCACGGAGTGCTCCGTGTTCCTGCTGATAATAAGCCTCAACCTAGATGCATGACTAATGCCTGTAATTCAAAAGTACGCTTCACCTCCGAGTTACATCGGTAGATACTAGTCAACATGCGTTATTTCTGACATGCCACAATCCCGCTATCTGTCAGATGTAAAGTAATAACATCTGACAGATATTTAATTACTGTAGCTAGCTAGATAATAATGGTTCATGAGGATTAGAGTTAGCTCATTATCTAGCTAGTCAACTAGCTAAGTGTTAAACCCAGCTAGCTGGCTAACCAACTAGGTAGGTATCAACGACACTCACTCTGTAATTTCCCCTATTTTTCTGACCTACTAGACGTTACTTTAGTCAACCTCGTCCGACTCCTTCTTGCCTACTCCAATCTATAGGACTTATGCTAGGTTCAAAATTATATGTCTGTAGTCCGCTGCTGCATTGTCAAAAGAACCCCACTCTCACACTGCCATCTGGTTCAGCCAGGCAGTCAAAGGCTCAGCATTACAAAAGCATACACCTGAAAACAAGTGAAATATCAGATTAATACATAAAAATTATACTATATTACATTATATGCACAACTCATTATTGTTGGGGGATTTTAAAGTGAAACATGGCCTTTAATGTGGTTACACAGGGGGTCGAATATGGTTTGCTTTGCTAGCCTGAATATTACTCTGCTTTGCCTTGCTGCTAGCCTGAATATTACTCTGCATTAGCTTGCTGCTAACCTGAATATTACTCTGCATAACCTTGCTGCTAGCCTGAATATTACTCTGCGTGACCTTGCTGCTAGCCTGAATATTACTCTGCATAACCTTGCTGCTAGCCTGAATATTACTCTGCTTTGCCTTGCTGCTAGCCTGAATATTACTCTGCATTAGCTTGCTGCTAACCTGAATATTACTCTGCATAACCTTGCTGCTAGCCTGAATATTACTCTGCGTGACCTTGCTGCTAGCCTGAATATTACTCTGCGTGACCTTGCTGCTAGCCTGAATATTACTCTGCGTAACCTTGCTGCTAGCCTGAATATTACTCTGCATAACCTTGCTGCTAGCCTGAATATTACTCTGCATAACCTTGCTGCTAGCCTGAATATTACTCTGCATAACCTTGCTGCTAGCCTGAATATTACTCTGCGTGACCTTGCTGCTAGCCTGAATATTACTCTGCATAACCTTGCTGCTAGCCTGAATATTACTCTGCGTGACCTTGCTGCTAGCCTGAATATTACTCTGCGTGACCTTGCTGCTAGCCTGAATATTACTCTGCATAACCTTGCTGCTAGCCTGAATATTACTCTGCATAACCTTGCTGCTAGCCTGAATATTACTCTGCGTGACCTTGCTGCTAGCCTGAATATTACTCTGCATAACCTTGCTGCTAGCCTGAATATTACTCTGCATAACCTTGCTGCTAGCCTGAATATTACTCTGCATTAGCTTGCTGCTAACCTGAATATTACTCTGCATAACCTTGCTGCTAGCCTGAATATTACTCTGCGTGACCTTGCTGCTAGCCTGAATATTACTCTGCGTGACCTTGCTGCTAGCCTGAATATTACTCTGCATAACCTTGCTGCTAGCCTGAATATTACTCTGCATAACCTTGCTGCTAGCCTGAATATTACTCTGCGTGACCTTGCTGCTAGCCTAGCTTATCTGCTAGCACTGCATGTTGTTAAAGAAGCGTATGAATATTCTCTAACAACAGATATCCACGGATAAAGGTCTAAAATAGTACTATAGTATTAGTTAAACACGTCCACACACACACACACACACACACACACACACACACACACACACACACACACACACACACACACACACACACACACACACACACACACACACACACACTAATTAATTTCCAAACCACTTTGTGTGTCACAAAGGACATCAACCCTTTCTTCTTCCCTCCCTTTTCTCCATCTGATTTCTGGACAGGTCAGGCTGACTGATCAGATAAGTGGAGCTGATAGAGGGATGGAGAGATGGTCTTTCTGGTGGAACTGTCTCTCACACTTCCCTCTTATCAGAGGATCAGGAAGCATCCCTGTCCTGCCTGTCTCACTGAGGAAATACACACAACACCACACAAAGATAAAACATTTTGTCCTGTGACACCTTTTTCTCTGACCCCCGACACACAACGATTCAGCTTTAAGAGATGGATTGTAAACGCAGGACACGACATTTCCCTAATGAGAAAAAGCTACTAGACAATGACAAGGCACAGTAACGTCACAAAGAAGATATCTTGGAACGGTTTGATAAAGATCTCTGATTAAACGTCACCTTATATTGTTAACTATGGATCTGGAATAAATGTTTGTTTTATAATGGAGAATTTGACACCTCACCTTCTGATGCCTTTCGAAATACACCCTACCCAGGACTAGGGGCTGAGTGTAGTCTGATAGAGGGGCCCAGGCCTAGGGGCTGAGTGTAGTCTGATAGAGCGGCCCAGGCCTAGGGGCTGAGTGTAGTCTGATAGAGAGGCCCAGGCCTAGGGGCTGAGTGTAGTCTGATAGAGGGGCCCAGGCCTAGGGGCTGAGTGTAGTCTGATAGAGAGGCCCAGGCCTAGGGGCTGAGTATAGTCTGATAGAGCGGCCCAGGCCTAGGGGCTGAGTATAGTCTGATAGAGAGGCCCAGGCCTAGGGGCTGAGTGTAGTCTGATAGAGAGGCCCAGGCCTAGGGGCTGAGTGTAGTCTGATAGAGAGGCCCAGGCCTAGGGGCTGAGTGTAGTCTGATAGAGCGGCCCAAGCCTAGGGGCTGAGTGTAGTCTGATAGAGAGGCCCAGGCCTAGGGGCTGAGTGTAGTCTGATAGAGGGGCCCAGGCCTAGGGGCTGAGTGTAGTCTGATAGAGCGGCCCTGGCCTAGGGGCTGAGTGTAGTCTGATAGAGCGGCCCTGGCCTAGGGGCTGAGTGTAGTCTGATAGAGAGGCCCAGGCCTAGGGGCTGAGTGTAGTCTGATAGAGAGACCCAGGCCTAGGGGCTGAGTGTAGTCTGATAGAGCGGCCCAGGCCTAGGGGCTGAGTGTAGTCTGATAGAGAGGCCCAGGCCTAGGGGCTGAGTGTAGTCTGATAGAGCGGCCCAGGCCTAGGGGCTGAGTGTAGTCTGATAGAGAGGCCCAGGCCTAGGGGCTGAGTGTAGCCTGATAGAGCGGCCCAGGCCTAGGGGCTGAGTGTAGTCTGATAGAGAGGCCCAGGCCTAGGGGCTGAGTGTAGTCTGATAGAGAGGCCCAGGCCTAGGGGCTGAGTGTAGTCTGATAGAGGGGCCCAGGCCTAGGGGCTGAGTGTAGTCTGATAGAGAGGCCCAGGCCTAGGGGCTGAGTGTAGTCTGATAGAGAGGCCCAGGCCTAGGGGCTGAGTGTAGTCTGATAGAGGGGCCCAGGCCTAGGGGCTGAGTGTAGTCTGATAGAGAGGCCCAGGCCTAGGGGCTGAGTGTAGTCTGATAGAGAGGCCCAGGCCTAGGGGCTGAGTGTAGTCTGATAGAGAGGCCCTGTGGTGAACTGTCATCTACTGTGTTTTCACTGATAAGATTCTGTTCTTTCTCTTTTCATCCATTTCTAGGATGTCTCCTCTGAGAAATGTATCCAGCTGTATTATCAGTGCAGCTCTCTTCCTGTGCTATACTGAGGTTCTGTTTACCAGACATATTCAATGTACACGTCAATGTAAGGAATATACTCTCCCTCTCTCTCTCTCTTTCTCTCTCACGCTATCCCTCCCTATTTAGATTTCTCTCTCCCTCTTGATCTCTCTCTCTCTTTTTTTATCCCTCTCTACTTCCCTCTCTATCCCTCTCGCCCACTCTCTCTCCCTCGATCTCTCTCTCTCTCTCTCTCTCTCACTCTCTCACTCTCTCCTTCCTTCTCTATCCCTCTCACCCACTCTCTTTCTCTCTCGATCTCTCGATCTATCTCTCTCTTTCCCTCTCTCTCTCCCTCTCGCTCTCTCTCTCTCGATCTCTCTCTCTCTTTCCCTCTCTCGATCTCGCTCTCCCTCTCTCGATCTCTCTCTACCTCTCTCCCTCTGTCTCTCTCCCTTTCTCTCTCTCTCTCTCTTTCCCTCTCTCTCACTCTCTCTCCCCCTCTCCCTCTCCCTCTCTTTCTCCCTCTCCCTCTCTTTCTCCCTCTCCCTCTCTTTCTCCCTCTCTTCTTCTCTCTTTCCCTCTCACTCCCTCTCTCGATTTCTCTCTCTCTTTCCTTCTCTCGATCTCTCTCTCTTTCTCCCTCTCTGTATATCCCTATCTCTCCCTCTCTCCCTCTCTCCCTCTCTTCTTCCTCCGGCTCACACACACCTAAACGCATCTAGGTACACACAAACACACACGGGCGTATACATGCACACACACACACAAACACACAAACAAGGGTATGCTTCAAGAAACACAATCCTGTTAGCTATTGGCAATGAATGTAGCTCTCTGTGCCAGAGTGAAAATATAGCAATCTGTTCATTCTTTTAGCAAAACCAGAAAACAAGCACCAGACATGTTCAAATATATAGTATATAGGCCAGTATATAGGCTAGCCATGAAGTCACGTCCACCACTAGAGATGTTTCCATCTATCGAAGGATTTAACTATATGCAGTATCTTTACAATTATCGATCTAGACTTTTCACACTGGTTCATTACTTAAATTCAGTTTTGTGTGTGTGTGTGTGTGTGTGTGTGTGTGTGTGTGTGTGTGTGTGTGTGTGTGTGTGTGTGTGTGTGTGTGTGTGTGTGTGTGTGTGTGTGTGTGTGTGTGTGTGTACAACCACTAATCTGTAATTAAACTATGGTGGAAACCTAGCCTGATACTAATCTGTAGTATGTAATTAGCATGATACTGATCTATAGTATGTAACTAGCCTGATACTGATCTGTAGTATGTAACATTATTCCCTATATAGAGCATTACCATACAGGCCTATTCCCTATATAGAGCATTACCATACAGGCCTATTCCCTATATAGAGCATTACCATACAGGCCTATTCCCTATATAGAGCATTACCATACAGGCCTATTCCCTATATAGAGCATTACCATACAGGCCTATTCCCTATATAGAGCATTACCATACAGGCCTATTCCCTATATAGAGCATTACCATACAGGCCTATTCCCTATATAGAGCATTACCATACAGGCCTATTCCCTATATAGAGCATTACCATACAGGCCTATTCCCTATATAGAGCATTACCATACAGGCCTATTCATTATATAGAGCATTACCATGTAGTTCTCTAGTCAAAAGTAGTGTACTCTATAGGGATAGGATGCCATTTGGGATATAGGGAGCACTCTACCTACTGCTACCAATCCATTTATGTAAAGACAAAGCTGCTTTAATCTGAAACACACACACACACACACACACACACACACACACACACACACACACACACACACACACACACACACACACACACACACACACACACACACACACACACACACACACACACACACACACACACACACACACACACACACACACACACACACAATAACACAATAGAAAACTCTATATACAGTGTGTGCAAATGGCGTGAGCAGGTAAGGCAATAAATAGGCCAATAGTAGCGAAGTAATTACAATTTAGCAATTTAACACTGGTGTGATAGATGTGCAGATGATGATGTACAAGTAGTGATACTGGTGTGCAAAAGAGCAGAAAAGTAAATAAAAACAATATGGGGATGAGGTAGGTAGATTGGGTGGGTTATTTACAGATGGGCTGTGTACAGCTGCAGCGATCGGTTACCTGCTCAGATAGCTGATGCTTAAAGTTGGTGAGGGAGATATGTTTCCAACTTCAGCAATTTTTGCAATTCGTTCCAGTCATTGGCAGCAGTGAACTGGAAGGAAAGGCGGCTAAAAGGGGTGTTAGCTTTGGGGTGTGACCAGTGAGATATACCTGCTGGAGCGCATGCTATGGGTGGGTGGGTGTTATCGTGACCAGTGAGCTGAGATAAGGCGGGGCTTTACCTAGCAAAGACTTATAGATGACCTGGAGCCAGTGGGTCTGGCGACGAATATGTAGAGAGGGCCAGCCGACGAGAGCATACTGGTCGCAGTGGTGGGTGGTATATGGGGCTTTGGTGACAAAACGGATGGCACTGTGATAGACTGCATCCAATTTGCTGAGTAGAGTGTTGGAGGCTATTTTGTAATTTACATCGCCGAAGTCAAGGATCGGTAGGATAGTCAGTTTCATGAGGGTATGTTTGGCGGCGTGAGTGAAGGATGCTTTGTTGCGAAAATAGGAAGCTGATTCTAGATTTAATTTTGGATTTAGATGCTTAATTAGGATAGGGGGCAGCATTCGGAATTTAGGATGAAAAACGTGCCCAAAATAAACCGCTACTCAGATCCAGAAACTAGAATATGCATATAATTGGTAGATTTGGATAGAAAATAGTCAAACGTTTCAAAAACTGTTAAAATAATGTCTGTGAGTATAAAAGAACTGATATGACAGGCGAAAACCCGAGGAAAATCCATCCAGGAAGTGCCATTATTTTGAAATGAGTGTTTTTCCATTGAAAGCCTATGCACCAATGTACACTGCTCAAAACAATAAAGGGAACACTTAAACAACACAATGTAACTCCAAGTCAATCACACTTCTGTGAAATCAAACTGTCCACTTAGGAAGCAACACTGATTGACAATAAATTTCACATGCTGTTGTGCAAATGGAATAGACAAAAGGTGGAAATTATAGGCAATTAGCAAGACACCCCCAATAAAGGAGTGATTCTGCAGGTGGTGACCACAGACCACTTCTCAGTTCCTATGCTTCCTGGCTGATGTTTTGGTCACTTTTGAATGCTGGCGGTGCTCTCACTCTAGTGGTAGCATGAGACGGAGTCTACAACCCACACAAGTGGCTCAGGTAGTGCAGCTCATCCAGGATGGCACATCAATGCGAGCTGTGGCAAGAAGGTTTGCTGTGTCTGTCAGTGTAGTGTCCAGAGCATGGAGGCGCTACCAGGAGACAGGCCAGTACGTCAGGAGACGTGGAGGAGGCCGTAGGAGGGCAACAACCCAGCAGCAGGACCGCTACCTCCGCCTATGAGCAGGAGGAGCACTGCCAGAGCCCTGCAAAATGACCTCCAGCAGGCCACAAATGTGCATGTGTCTGCTCAAACGGTCAGAAACAGACTCCATGAGGTTGGTATGAGGGCCCGACGTCCACAGGTGGGGGTTGTGCTGACAGCCCAACACCGTGCAGGACGTTTGGCATTTGCCAGAGAACACCAATATTGGCAAATTCGCCACTGGCGCCCTGTGCTCTTCACAGATGAAAGCAGGTTCACACTGAACACATGAGCACATGTGACAGACGTGACAGAGTCTGGAGACGCCGTGGAGAACGTTCTGCTCCCTGCAACATCCTCCAGCATGACCGGTTTGGCGGTGTGTCAGTCATGGTGTGGGGTGGTATTTCTTTGTGGGGCCTCACAGCCCTCCATGTGCTCGCCAGAGGTAGCCTGACTGCCATTAGGTACCGAGATGAGATCCTCAGAGCCCTTGTGAGACCATATGCTGACACATGCACATTTGTGGCCTGCTGGAGGTCATTTTGCAGGGCTCTGGCAGTGCTCCTCCTACTCAAAGGCGGAGTTAGCGGTCCTGCTGCTGGGTTGTTGCCCTCCTACGGCCTCCTCCACGTCTCCTGATGTACTGACCTGTCTCCTGGTAGCGCCTCCATGCTCTGGACACTACGCTGACAGACACAGCAAACATTCTTGCCACAGCTCGCATTGATGTGCCATCCTGGATGAGCTGCACTACCTGAGCCACTTGTGTTGGTTGTAGACTCCGTTTCATGCTACCAGTAGAGTGAGAGCACCGCCAGCATTCAAAAGTGACCAAAACATCAGCCAGGAAGCATAGGAACTGAGAAGTGGTCTGTGGTCACCACCTGCAGAATCACTCCTTTATTGGGGGTGTCTTGCTAATTGCCTATAATTTCCACCTTTTGTCTATTCCATTTGCACAACAGTATGTGAAATTTATTGTCAATCAGTGTTGCTTCCTAAGTGGACAGTTTGATTTCACAGAAGTGTGATTGACTTGGAGTTACATTGTGTTGTTTAAGTGTTCCCTTTATTTTTTTGAGCAGTGTAAATGGTTATGACCCAGATTACGTTACCTCTGGCTTCCACTAGTTGTGAACAGTCTTTAGACTGTTATTTCTGGCTTTTATTCTGAAAAATGAGGGATAATGACCTAATGAGTGGATAAAAGTCCCGTTTGATGCGCACGACCGAGAGCGCGCCGTCCGGTTGAAATATTACCGATTATTTAGACAAAAAGCAACCTGAAGATTGATTATAAACAGCATTTGACATGTTTGTACGAACTTTACTGGTACAATTTGGATTTTTCGTCTGCCTGTTGTGACCGCATTTGAGCCAATGGTTTACTGAATAAAACGCGCCAACAAAAATTTAGGTTTTTGGACATAAAGAGGGACTTTATTGAACAAAACAAACATTTATTGTGAAACATGGAGTCTTGTGAGTGCAACCATATGAAGATCATCAAAGGTAACTGATTCATTTTATTGCTATTTCTGACTTTCGTGACTAATCTACTTGAATGGAAAATGTTTGTATGGTTTTGTGTGCTGGGCGCTGGGCGCTGTCCTCAGATAATCGCATGGTTTGCTTTTGCCGTAAAGCCTTTTGGAAATCTGACACAGCAGCTGGATTAACAGGAAGTTAAGCTTTATTTTGATGTATTACACTTGGGATTTTATGAAAGTTAAATATTTATAATAATTTAATTTGAATTTGGCGATCTGCAATTTCCACGGATGTTGGCCAGGTGTCCCACTAGCGGCACCCCTTTCCATAACAGGTTTTAATATTAGTCTGGAAGGAAAGTGTACAGTCTAGCCAGACACCTAGGTATTTGTAGTTGTCCACATATTCTAAGTCAGAACTGTCCAGAGTAGTGATGCTAGTCGGAAGAGCGGGTGCGGGCAGCGATCGGTTGAAAAGCATAACCGCGGCAGCTTTCCAATCTTTAGGGATATCGGACGATACGAAAGAGACTCATCCTAAAGGCCAGAGCCAGAGAGACAGGCCAGAGCCAGAGAGACAGGCCAGAGCCAGAGAGACAGGCCAGAGCCAGACAGACAGGCCAGAGCCAGACAGACAGGCCAGAGCCAGACAGACAGGCCAGAGCCAGACAGACAGGCCAGAGCCAGACAGACAGGCCAGAGCCTCGACGTCTGAACCCAGGAGGACATCTGAACCCAGGAGGACGTCTGATCCCAGGAGGACGAACCCAGGAGGACGTCTGAACCCAGGAGGACGTCTGAACCCAGGAGGACGTCTGATCCCAGGAGGACGTCTGAACCCAGGAGGACGTCTGATCCCAGGAGGACGTCTGATCCCAGGAGGACGTCTGATCCCAGGAGGACGTGTCAAAGGAGAGGAGAAAAGTGAAGAGGAGAAGAGGTGGATGGATTAGAAGTGAAGAGAGGATATGAGGTGTGTTGATGATTAGTACCAGGATGAAGGGATGTGGGATGAATGAAAGAGATCCCGTTCAACGTCACCACACACTTCCTGTTGGAGAATCCCTTGAAAGGAGAGAACGGAGGAAGAGTGGAATTGAGGAAAAGAGGGAGAGGGGGTGAGGGGAAGAGAGGAGAGGGGAAGAGGGTTTAAACGGATGAGGAAGCGAGCAGCATACAGATCATCAGCTGCTACGTCCCATATTGCTACCATAGGTCTCCCATACTGTTCCCATAGGTCTCCCATACTGTTCCCATAGGTCTCCCATACTGTTCCCATAGGTCTCCCATACTGTTCCCATAGGTCTCCCATACTGCTACCATAAGTCTCCCAAACTGTTCCCATAGGTCTCCCATACTGTTCCCATAGGTCTCCCATACTGTTCCCATAGGTCTCCCATACTGTTCCCATAGGTCTCCCATACTGTTCCCATAGGTCTCCCATACTGTTCCCATAGGTCTCCCATGCTGTTCCCATAGGTCTCCCATACTGTTCCCATAGGTCTCCCATACTGTTCCCATAGGTCTCCCATAATGTTCCCATAGGTCTCCCATACTGTTTCCATAGGTCTCCCATGCTGTTCCCATAGGTCTCCCATACTGTTCCCATAGGTCTCCCATATTCCTCCCATAGGTCTCCCATACTGTTCCCATAGGTCTCCCATGCTGTTCAAATAGGTCTCCCATACTGTTCCCATAGGTCTCCCATACTGTTCCCATAGGTCTCCCATACTGTTCCCATAGGTCTCCCATACTGTTCCCATAGGTCTCCCATACTGTTCCCATAGGTCTCCCTTTGTGCTCCCATAGTGCTTCCGTAATGCACCCATAGGGCTCCCATGGTGACCCCACAGTCATCGCATAGTGCTCGCATAGTGCTCCCATAGTGCTCCCATACTGTTCCCATAGGGCTCTCATAGTGCTCCCATGCTGCTCCCTATACTGTTACCATACTGTTCCCATACTGTTCCCATGGTGCTCGCATAGTGATCCCATACTGTTACCATACTGTTACCATACTGTTCCCATACTGTTCCCATAGGGCTCCCATGCTGCTCCCATGCTGCTCCCATACTGTTACCATACTGTTCCCATACTGTTCCCATGGTGCTCGCATAGTGCTCGCATAGTGATCCCATCCTGTTCCCATGCTCTTCTCATAGGGCTCCCATGGTGCTCCCGTATTGCTCCCATAGGTCTCCCATAGTGCTCCCATAGTGCTCCCATAGGGCTCCCATGGTGCTCCCATGGTGCTCCCATGGTGCTCCCATAGTGCTCCCATAGTGCTCCCATAGTGCTACCATAGGGCTCCCATAGCGCTCCTATAGGGCTCCCATGGTGCTCCCATGGTGCTCCCGTATTGCTCCCATAGGGCTCTCATAGGGCTCCCATAGTGCTCCCATAGTACTCCTATAGGGCTCCCATAGTGCTCCCATAGTGCTCCTATAGGGCTCCCATAGGGCTCCCATAGTGCTCCCATAGTTCTCCCATAGTGCTCCGATAGTTCTCCCATAGTGCTCCCATAGTGCTCCCATAGTGCTCCCATTGTTCTCCCATAGTGCTCCCATAGTGTTCCCATAGTGCTCCCATAGTGCTCCCATAGTGCTCCCATAGTGCTCCCATAGTGCTCCCGTAGGGCTCCCATGGTGCTCCCATTGTGCTCCCATTGTGCTCCCATTGTGCTCCCATAGTGCTCCCGTAGGGATCCCGTAGGGCTACCATAGTGCTCCCATAGTGCTCCCGTAGGGCTCCCATAGTGCTCCCTTTGTGCTCCCATAGTGCTCCCGTAGGGCTCCCGTAGGGCTACCATAGTGCTCCCGTAGGGATACTATAGTGCTCCCATAGTGCTACCATAGTGCTCCCGTAGGGCTCCCATAGGGCTCTCATAGGGCTACCATAGTGCTCCCATAGTGCTCCCGTAGGGCTCCCGTAGGGCTACCATAGTGCTCCCGTAGGGCTACCATAGTGCTCCCATAGTGCTCCCATAGTGCTCCCGTAGGGCTCCCATAGTTCTCTCATAGTGCTCCCATAGTGCTCCCATAGTGCTCCCGTAGGGCTCCCATTGTGCTCCCATAGTGCTCCCATAGTGCTCCTGTAGGGCTCCCGTAGGGCTACCATAGTCCTCCCGTAGGGCTACCATAAGGCTCCCATAGTGCTCCCGTAGGGCTCCCATAGTGCTCCCATTGTGCTCCCATAGTGCTCCCATAGTGCTCCCGTAGGGCTCCCATAGTGCTCCCATTGTGCTCCCATAGTGCTCCCATAGTGCTCCTGTAGGGCTCCCGTAGGGCTCTGGTCAGAATTGCACTATGTAGGGAATAGGGTCCTATTTGGGAAACACCCAATGAATGAATAATCTATTCAGCCCAATAGTGTTCCCTCCCATGAATCATGTCCTGTGTGGTCGAGCATGGATCTGACAGGTAGTGTGTGTGTGTGTGTGAGGGTGTGGGTGGATCTGCCAAGTAGAATGAGCTGCCAAAGTCAACCGAGCCAGAAAATCAGGTTTCTCTCCCAAATGGCAGCCTAATCTCTATAGGCCCTGGTCAAAAGTGATGCACTACATAGGGAATAGGGTCCATTTGGAATGGAACACCTGGCCTTGATCATGATCACAGCTGACACACACACGCACGCACGCACGCACGCACGCACGCACGCACGCACGCACGCACGCACGCACGCACACACACACACACACACACACACACACACACACACACACACACACACACACACACACACACACACACACACACACACACACACACACACACACACACACACACACATTCAGCTGCTCAAAACCAACTTCCATGAGCCAGACAAAAGTTTAGCTCATACATAGTTTAGCTCATACATAGTTTAGCTCATACATAGTTTAGCTCATACATAGTTTAGCTCATACATAGTTTAGCTCATACATAGTTTAGCTCATACATAGTTTAGCTCATACATAGTTTAGCTCATACATAGTTTAGCTCATACATAGTTTAGCTCATACATAGTTTAGCTCATACATAGTTTAGCTCATACAAGCATAACTCAAATGTACACCTTTTAACAAGTCACTCATATTGTTTGATTTTTAAAATGAGGAATGATAACTTGTCTACAAATAACAGTACCCAACATGAGATAACGTTGTCTGATCGTTGCCACATTCCACGTTTCTCATGTATGCTTTTGTATCCAGCTCCAAGTGATTTTAATTTAAGAAATCTGTTCCCAAGTATTCCAACACATACTATATTTGTTTACTGGTTTTAAGCGTTAAACTTTCAAATAGCTCTATCTTTGACTGTTGCTAGGTGTTATCGTCCTCCGGCCTGTACCCTACCTTCCTTAAGCTCTCTCCTGGCCCCTTACACAATCAATCAATCAATCAAGTTTATTTTATATAGCCCTTCGTACATCAGCTAATATCTCGAAGTGCTGTACAGAAACCCAGCCTAAAACCCCAAACAGCAAGCAATGCAGGTGTAGAAGCACAGTGGCTAGGAAAAACTCCCTAGAAAGGACAAATTCACCAAGTCTGAATTTGTCTAGGTCTAGGTGACCTAAACTGGGACATGCTTAAACCACCTGACTAAGTGCTAAAGGAATGAGACTCCCTAAATCTTTCTCAGATTATTACCAATCCCACAAGGTATGACTCCAAACACCAGGAAAAGGCTACTCTCCTCGATGTTATCCTCACAAATAATCCTGATCGGTATCAGTCTGGTGTTTTCTGTCATGACCTTAGTGATCACTGTTTTACAGCCTGTGTTCGTAATAGCTGCTCAGCGAAACGACCTGTCCTGATTTGTGAGCAAGCCTTCCTTCATGAACTGGCCTCTGTAAAATGGTATAGAATCAGCGTGATCCCCTCTGTCGAAGAGGCTTGGACCTTCTTGTTTGATATTTTCAGTGGTATTGTTAACAAACACTCCCCCCCATAAAGCAAATGAGAATTAAAAACAGGTTCAGCCCCTGGTTCCACCGTGATCTTGCAGAGTTACTCCACCTCAAGAATTGCATTTGGCTCAGCACTGGTTGTCGTTCAAGGAAATGAGAAATACGTGCACTCATCCGGAAGGCCAAAGTTAGTTACTTTATTAAGGAGCAGTTCTCTCTCTGTGGGTCGAACCCCAAGAAGTTCTGGAAAACAGTTAAAGACCTGGAGAATGAACCCTCCTCCTCACAGCTGTCCCTTAATGTCGATGATGTGGTTGTTACTGACAAGAAGCACATGGCTGAGCTCTTCAATCACCACTTCATTAATTAAGTCAGGATTCCTATTTGACTCAGCCATGCCTCCTTGCCCGTCCAACATTTCCTCATCTCCCACCCCTTCTAATGTGACTATCCCCGATTTTTTTTCTCCCTCTTTTTCCCCTGCCCCGCTACAAAGTTTCTCCCTGCAGGCGGTCACTGAGTCCGAAGAATGTTGTAGAATGTTGAATGAAGCTTATACTGTGTTGTGGGGCCGGATAAGAGGGGAATGAGTCTGGTCTGGCAGATTCCTCATGATATCGCCTTGCATTCCATCACTTCTACAGACACGAAGGAATGCTCCGGTTGGAACGTTATTGGATAGATATTGGATATATGTGATAACAACATCCTGAAGATTGATTCTCTACTTAGTTTGACCAGTTTATTCGACCTGTAATATAACTTTTTGAAGTTTTCATCCGACGTTATGCGGGACTTGCACGAGCGTTTGGATATGTGTACTAAACGTGCTAGCAAAAGTAGCTACTTGGACATAAATAATTGACATTATCGAACAAAACAACAATTTATTGTGGAACTAAGATTCCTGGGAGTGCATTCTGATGAAGATCATCAAAGGTAAGGAAATATTTTTGATGTAATTTCATATTTCTGTTGACTCCAACATGGCGGAGAAATGTTTTTTTATATCTGAGCGCCGTCTCAGATTATTGCATGGTGTGCTTTTTCCGTAAAGTTTTTTTGAAATCTGACACAGCGGTTTTATTAAGAACAAGTGTATCTTTAAATTCTATGTAAAACATGTCTCTTTCATCAAAGTGTATGATGAGTATTTATGTTATTTGACGTTGCTCTCTGCAATTTTGGAGACATTTCTGAATATGGTGCCAATGTAAACTAAGATTTTTGGATATAAATATGCACATTATCGAACAAAACATACATGTATTTTGTAACATGATGTCCTATGAGTGTCATCTGATAAAGATCATCAAAGGTTAGTGATTCATTTTATCTCTATTTCAGCTTTTTATGACTCCTCTCTTTGGCTGGGAAAATGGCTGTGTGTTTTTTGGACTTGGCGGTGATCTAACGCTGTTGTGTTTTCGCTCTAAAGTTAAGTCTTTTTTAAGTCGGACACGATGTGTAGATTAACTTCTCTGCGCTACAGATCCCTTTAGCGGGATCATTTTCCTAAACAACCGCTGAATTGCAGGGCGCAAAATATTACTAACAATATTTATAAACATGCAATCACAAGTGAAATATACCAAAAACACAGCTTAGCTTGTTGTTAATCCACCTATCGTGTCAGATTTTGAAAATGTGCTTTGCAGCCAAAGCAATCCAAGCAATCCAAGCCTCGTTCCGTTCGACAAAAACTCCAAAAAGTATCCGTAATGTTCGTAGAAACATGTAAAATGTTTCTTATAATCAATCCTCAGGTTGTTTTTAACAAACATAATCGATAATATTTCAACCGGACCGTAACCTTATCAATAAAAGAGAGAAAGAAAATGGAGAGCTATCCCTCTCGCGAGCAGGAACTAATCAGAGGACACCTGACTAGTTTTGAAAAATCTCGGACATTTTTCAAAATAAAAGCCTGAAACTATGTCTAAAGCCTGGTCACAGCCTGAGGAAGCCATTGGAAAATGAATCTGGTTGATACCCCTTTAAATGGAAGAAAGACGGGCCAGGAAACACAGATAAAAAAATAAAATAAAAAATCACTTCCGGGTTAGATTTCCTCAGGTTTTCACCTGCAGAATCAATTTTGTTATACTCACAGACAATATTTTGACAGTTTTGGAAGCTTTGGAGTGTTTTCTATCCTAATCTGTTAATTATATGCATATTTTACGATCTGGACATGAGAAATAGTCCGTTTACCTTGGAAACGTTATTTAAAAAATATATATATATGACCCTTAGCGTCAAGAGGTTAACAAGACGTTTAGCTTTCATTTGCTGTATTGAACTTGTTAATGTGTGAAAGTTACATATCTCTAAAAAAATATTTTTGAATTTCCCGCGCTGCCTTTTCAGCGGAATGTTGTGGGGGGGTTCCGCTAGCAGAACGTGTGTCCTAGAAAGGTTAAACTGTTGTTCAAGCTATTGTTTTTGTCTTACAGACAATACCGTGTGGTGCCTGGTCTTCTTCCTGGAGTGGATTCTAGATACAGAAACAGAATTCCTTTGCCTGTGTGTGTCATTGTAGCAGAACTGTATCCTGTGAACTATATTCCTCTCGAGGGATTAGACATCATGTTGGATTTCAAGCAGATGACTCATGAGGAGCTGAATGGCAGTTTGATCATGACACCACTCCTCCCTGTACACGTTTTCCTTGAACTTACTATATGTTCATTAGGAAATTTCATCATGTTTGATCATGACCACCTCTCCCATCATCTGCTGATCAGCAGTTCTCTTAGCTACAGATTGTTACCCCAGATAATATGATTTAACCACAGATTGTTGGTGTACAATACTGGGAGGTACAGGATAGCTACTGTTTGAATTTTCAGCCAACCTTAGCGATGTCATCTTTGTCCTTGATTCGGGGAAAAAGAATTCTCATAAAATAGTCCAGTTGCAATAGGGGCAGTTTGAATTTAGAAAATGCTAAACATTATTATAAAGTTATCCACCAATATGTGCGCTGCCATCGTGTCTATTTTATTTTTTATTTGCAATAGGGTAAATCGCATTATGTAACAATCTGTAGCTACCATTTTCTGAGCTTGTGTGTCTACACCTGAGACACACTGAACTACACTGTTTATAAATTTCTGTATGTTACTTTTACCATATGACATTGTTGTTGAATAACCAGTACTCTTGAGTTAGCATTAAATAGTGTATACTCCCCTGTATTTTAGATTTTGATAAATTAACAAACATGGTTTGGATATCTGTCACGGCCGTTTAAAGGAGTGGACCAAGGTGCAGCGTGATCTTTTAATTCCACGAAGAACACTTAACAAACTAACAAACTAACAAACTAACAAACTAACAAACTAACAAACTAACAAAATAACAAAATAACAAACGAACAAACGAACAAACGAACAAACGAACAAACGAACAAACGAACAAACGAACAAACGAACCGTGAAGCCAACGTAGTGCTCACAGGCAACTAAACATGGACAACTACCCACCAAACCAACATGGAAAATGGCAACCTAAATAGGCTCCCCAATCAGAGACAACGAGAAACAGCTGTCTCTGATTGGGAACCCATTCAGGCCACCATAAACTTACAACCCCTAGACAAACAAAAATCCCCATAGATAACCAAAAAACACTAGACAAGACTAAAACTTAACAAACCACCCCTTGTCACACCCTGACCTAACCAAATAATAAAGAAAGCAAATATAACTAAAGTCAGGGCGTGACAATATATGATCGTCTAGCATATATAAATATATTCTGTGAATCACTAAGGGCAGACAAATTTCAAAGACTGATAGAACATATCCATATTTATTTTCATGGTGGTTCTACATCAGAGTACTCCAACCCTGTTCCTGGAGAGATACTGTCCTATAGGTTCACTCCAACCCTAATCTAGCACACCTGATTCAAAATAATTAGCTAGTAGATAAGCTGAACCAGGTTAGTTATAACTAACACCAACAGGAGGTCTCCAGGAACAGGGTTGGAGTGAAAACCTAAAGAATTTTGGCTTAACACCTAAAACCCTCACAAACTTTTACAGATGCAGAATTGAGAGCATCCTGTCGGGCTGTATCACCGCCTGGTACGGCAACTGCACCGCCCACAACCCCAAAGCTCTCCAGAGGGTGGTGCGGTCTGCCCAACGCATCACCGGGGGAAAACTTCCCGTCCTCCAGGACACCTAGAGCACCCGATGTCACAGGAAGGCCAAAAAGATCATCAAGGACAACAACCACCCGAGCCACTGCCTGTTCACCCCACTATCATCCTGAAGGTGAGGTCAGTACAGGTGCATCAAAGCTGAGACTGAAAAACAGTTTCTATCTCAAGGCCATCAGACTGTTAAACAGCCATCACTAGCACATCCTAATAACATAGATTAGGAACCATTTCATATGTATATACTGTATTGTATTGTATACTACACCACTGACTGTTAAACAGCCATCTCCAGCACATCAGAGGCTGATGCCTATAGACATAGATTAGGAATCACTGGCCACTTTTAGAAATGGATCACTAGTCACTTTAATAATGCTTCCGTATCTAGCATTACTCATCTCATATGTATAAACTGCACTCCACACTATTCGACGTTATCTTAGTCCAATGCCGCTCTGACATATATGTATATAGTCTTAATCCATTCCTTACTTAGATTAACATGTATTTTGGGTATAGGTTGTGAAATTGTTAGATATTACTGCACTGCCAGAGCTAGAAGCACAAGCATTTCGCTACACTCACATTAACATCTGCTAACCATGTGTATGTGACAATTACATTTGATTTGGATTTGATTGAGGAGAAATGGCACCACAATCGCTCTCATACACAAAAATACATTTTACTGTCTATAAGAACAACCCCTGCACAACCAAATCCCGTTCCTCATCTCAAAGTCTGTAATCAAATCAAGCTTTATTTATACGGGACATTTCAGACGCTTCACAGGAAAAAACGAATCAAAACAATGAAAATAAAAACTGAAATATTTACTACACAACAAAACACAAGATAAAAAACAAAAGAATGACAATGAAAATTGAAAAACCAAAAAAAGCACCAATACATTATACAAGTAACTACTTCCAGTTTGCTGCACAAAATTATCCTCCAAGAGAGGATTCTCCAGGAGAGGATTCTCCAGGAGAGGGTTTTCCAAGAGAGGATTCTCCAAGAGAGGATTCTCCAAGAGAGGGTTTTCCAAGAGAGGGTTCTCCAAGAGAGGATTCTCCAAGAGAGGGTTTTCCAAGAGAGGGTTTTCCAAGAGAGGGCTCTCCAAGAGAGGATTCTCCAGGAGAGGGTTTTCCAAGAGAGGGTTTTCCAAGAGAGGATTCTCCAAGAGAGGATTCTCCAAGAGAGGGTTTTCCAAGAGAGGGTTCTCCAAGAGAGGATTCTCCAGGAGAGGATTCTCCAAGAGAGGGTTCTCCAAGAGAGGATTCTCCAAGAGAGGGTTTTCCAAGAGAGGGTTCTCCAAAAGAGGATTCTCCAAGAGAGGGTTTTCCAAGAGAGGGTTCTCCAAGAGAGGATTCTCCAGGAGAGGATTCTCCAGGAGAGGATTTCTCCAAGAAAGGATTCTCCGGGAGAGTATTTCTCCAAGCGAAAGCTTGATTTTGGAAGAAGCTAACCACTTAGCTAAGTAGCTAACTAGCTACTAAATTAGCAAACCAAATGAACTACTGCAGAGAATTTACTAAATTTGAGACAGTTAACAGTTATAGGATATCTAGCTGTCAGACACTTAGTTGTGAATTCCCTACTGTAATTAGATCACCTGGCGCCTGCTGCACAACACTGAGTGACTCACAAGGCTCCGGTCTCTCGTCATTGTGTGATTGTAAACAAACACCATGTGACTGGGGACTACCGGTAAGCTTCATAATGTAAAATTAGATGACAGGTGGGGATAGGATGGAGACGGCAGGTAGAAGGCTTAAGTAGAAGGCTTAAGTTGTGATGTCACTATCCTGAGCATGTCTGTGTCAACTTGAACGCTGAGTTAAAGAAACATAAATTAGGTTACTCACAATAACTATAGAGCCATTACTACAGGAGTTGACATGGTTTCCAAGTCCTCTGTTTATTATTCTGACAGGGAGAACTGGAGCACAACCAGACCTTGTCTGTCAGTCTCTAAAACAGTTTGATGTTGCTGGGACTGGAGCACTACCAGACCCTGTCTGTCAGTCTGTAAAACAGTTTGATGTTGGGACTGGAGCACTACCAGACCCTGTCTGTCAGTCTCTAAAACAGTTTGATGTTGCTGGGACTGGAGCACTACCAGACCCTGTCTGTCAGTCTCTAAAACAGTTTGATGTTGCTGGGACTGGAGCACTACCAGACCCTGTCTGTCAGTCTCTAAAACAGTTTGATGTTGCTGGGAGTGGAGCACTACCAGACCCTGTCTGTCAGTCTCTAAAACAGTTTGATGTTGCTGGGACTGGAGCACTACCAGACCCTGTCTGTCAGTCTGTAAAACAGTTTGATGTTGGGACTGGAGCACTACCAGACCCTGTCTGTCAGTCTCTAAAACAGTTTGATGTTGTTGGGACTGGAGCACTACCAGACCCTGTCTGTCAGTCTCTAAAACAGTTTGATGTTGCTGGGACTGGAGCGCTACTCGACCCTGTCTGTCAGTCTCTAAAACAGTTTGATGTTGCTGGGACTGGAGCACTACCAGACCCTGTCTGTCAGTCTCTAAAACAGATTGATGTTGCAGGGACTGGAGCGCTACCAGACCCTGTCTGTCAGTCTCTAAAACAGATTGATGTTGTTGGGACTGGAGCGCTACCAGACCCTGTCTGTCAGTCTCTAAAACATTTTGATGTTGCAGGGACTGGAGCACTACCAGACCCTGTCTGTCAGTCTCTAAAACAGTTTGATGTTGTTGGGACTGGAGCACTACCAGACCCTGTCTGTCAGTCTCTAAAACAGTTTGATGTTGCTGGGACTGGAGCGCTACCAGACCCTGTCTGTCAGTCTCTAAAACAGTTTGATGTTGCTGGGACTTGAGCGCTACCAGACCCTGTCTGTCAGTCTCTAAAACAGTTTGATGTTGCTGGGACTGGAGCGCTACCAGACCCTGTCTGTCAGTCTCTAAAACAGTTTGATGTTGCTGGGACTGGAGCGCTACCAGACCCTGTCTGTCAGTCTCTAAAACAGTTTGATGTTGCTGGGACTGGAGCACAACCAGACCCTGTCTGTCAGTCTCTAAAACAGTTTGATGTTGCTGGGACTGGAGCACTACCAGACCCTGTCTGTCAGTCTCTAAAACAGTTTGATGTTGCTGGGACTGGAGCACTACCAGACCATGTCTGTCAGTCTCTAAAACAGTTTGATGTTGCTGGGACTGGAGCACTACCAGACCCTGTCTGTCAGTCTCTAAAACAGTTTGATGTTGCTGGGACTGGAGCACTACCAGACCCTGTCTGTCAGTCTATAAAACAGTTTGATGTTGCTGGGACTGGAGCACTACCAGACCCTGTCTGTCAGTCTCTAAAACAGTTTGATGTTGCTGGGACTGGAGCACTACCAGACCCTGTCTGTCAGTCTCTAAAACAGTTTGATGTTGCTGGGACTGGAGCGCTACCAGACCCTGTCTGTCAGTCTCTAAAACAGTTTGATGTAGCTGGGACTGGAGCGCTACCAGACCCTGTCTGTCAGTCTCTAAAACAGTTTGATGTTGCTGGGACTGGAGCGCTACCAGACCCTGTCTGTCAGTCTCTAAAACAGTTTGATGTTGCTGGGACTGGAGCGCTACCAGACCCTGTCTGTCAGTCTCTAAAACAGTTTGATGTTGCTGGGACTGGAGCACAACCAGACCCTGTCTGTCAGTCTCTAAAACAGTTTGATGTTGCTGGGACTGGAGCACTACCAGACCCTGTCTGTCAGTCTCTAAAACAGTTTGATGTTGCTGGGACTGGAGCACTACCAGACCATGTCTGTCAGTCTCTAAAACAGTTTGATGTTGCTGGGACTGGAGCACTACCAGACCCTGTCTGTCAGTCTCTAAAACAGTTTGATGTTGCTGGGGGACGGGAGCACTACCAGACCCTGTCTGTCAGTCTCTAAAACAGTTTGATGTTGCTGGGACTGGAGCACTACCAGACCCTGTCTGTCAGTCTCTAAAACAGTTTGATGTTGCTGGGACTGGAGCACTACCAGACCCTGTCTGTCAGTCTCTAAAACAGTTTGATGTTGTTGGGACTGGAGCACTACCAGACCCTGTCTGTCAGTCTCTAAAACAGGTTGATGTTGCTGGGACTGGAGCACTACCAGACCCTGTCTGTCAGTCTCTAAAACAGTTTGATGTTGCTGGGACTGGAGCACTACCAGACCCTGTCTGTCAGCCTCTAAAACAGTTTGATGTTGCTGGGACTGGAGCACTACCAGACCCTGTCTGTCAGTCTCTAAAACAGTTTGATGTTGCTGGGGCTGGAGCACTACCAGACCCTGTCTGTCAGTCTCTAAAACAGTTTGATGTTGCTGGGACTGCTACCAGACCCTGTCTGTCAGTCTCTAAAACAGTTTGATGTTGCTGGGACTGCTACCAGACCCTGCCTGTCAGTCTCTAAAACAGTTTGATGTTGCTGGGACTGGAGCCCTACCAGACCCTGTCTGTCAGTCTGTAAAACAGTTTGATGTTGGGACTGGAGCACTACCAGACCCTGTCTGTCAGTCTCTAAAACAGTTTGATGTTGCTGGGACTGCTACCAGACCCTGTCTGTCAATCTCTAAAACAGTTTGATGTAGCTGGGACTGGAGCACTACCAGACCCTGTCTGTCAGTCTCTAAAACAGTTTGATGTTGCTGGGCCTGGAGCACTACCAGACCCTGTCTGTCAGTCTCTAAAACAGTTTGATGTTGCAGGGACTGGAGCGCTACCAGACCCTGTCTGTCAGTCTCTAAAACAGTTTGATGTTGCTGGGACTGGAGCACAACCAGACCCTGTCTGTCAGTCTCTAAAACAGTTTGATGTTGCTGGGACTGGAGCACTACCAGACCCTGTCTGTCAGTCTCTAAAACAGTTTGATGTTGCTGGGACTGGAGCACTACCAGACCATGTCTGTCAGTCTCTAAAACAGTTTGATGTTGCTGGGACTGGAGCACTACCAGACCCTGTCTGTCAGTCTCTAAAACAGTTTGATGTTGCTGGGGGACGGGAGCACTACCAGACCCTGTCTGTCAGTCTCTAAAACAGTTTGATGTTGCTGGGACTGGAGCACTACCAGACCCTGTCTGTCAGTCTCTAAAACAGTTTGATGTTGCTGGGACTGGAGCACTACCAGACCCTGTCTGTCAGTCTCTAAAACAGTTTGATGTTGTTGGGACTGGAGCACTACCAGACCCTGTCTGTCAGTCTCTAAAACAGGTTGATGTTGCTGGGACTGGAGCACTACCAGACCCTGTCTGTCAGTCTCTAAAACAGTTTGATGTTGCTGGGACTGGAGCACTACCAGACCCTGTCTGTCAGCCTCTAAAACAGTTTGATGTTGCTGGGACTGGAGCACTACCAGACCCTGTCTGTCAGTCTCTAAAACAGTTTGATGTTGCTGGGGCTGGAGCACTACCAGACCCTGTCTGTCAGTCTCTAAAACAGTTTGATGTTGCTGGGACTGCTACCAGACCCTGTCTGTCAGTCTCTAAAACAGTTTGATGTTGCTGGGACTGCTACCAGACCCTGCCTGTCAGTCTCTAAAACAGTTTGATGTTGCTGGGACTGGAGCCCTACCAGACCCTGTCTGTCAGTCTGTAAAACAGTTTGATGTTGGGACTGGAGCACTACCAGACCCTGTCTGTCAGTCTCTAAAACAGTTTGATGTTGCTGGGACTGCTACCAGACCCTGTCTGTCAATCTCTAAAACAGTTTGATGTAGCTGGGACTGGAGCACTACCAGACCCTGTCTGTCAGTCTCTAAAACAGTTTGATGTTGCTGGGCCTGGAGCACTACCAGACCCTGTCTGTCAGTCTCTAAAACAGTTTGATGTTGCAGGGACTGGAGCGCTACCAGACCCTGTCTGTCAGTCTCTAAAACAGTTTGATGTTGCTGGGTCTGGAGCACTACCAGACCCTGTCTGTCAGTCTCTAAAACAGTTTGATGTTGTTGGGACTGGAGCACTACCAGACCCTGTCTGTCAGTCTCTAAAACAGTTTGATGTTGCTGGGACTGGAGCACTACCAGACCCTGTCTGTCAGTCTCTAAAACAGTTTGATGTTGCTGGGATTCGAGCACTACCAGACCCTGTCTGTCAGTCTCTAAAACAGGTTGATGTTGCTGGGACTGGAGCACTACCAGACCCTGTCTGTCAGTCTCTAAAACAGTTTGATGTTGCTGGGACTGGAGCACTACCAGACCCTGTCTGTCAGCCTCTAAAACAGTTTGATGTTGCTGGGACTGGAGCACTACCAGACCCTGTCTGTCAGTCTCTAAAACAGTTTGATGTTGCTGGGACTGGAGCACTACCAGACCCTGTCTGTCAGTCTCTAAAACAGGTTGATGTTGCTGGGACTGGAGCACAACCAGACCCTGTCTGTCAGTCTCTAAAACAGTTTGATGTTGCTGGGACTGGAGCACTACCAGACCCTGTCTGTCAGTCTCTAAAACAGTTTGATGTTATTGGGACTGGAGCACTACCAGACCCTGTCTGTCAGTCTCTAAAACAGTTTGATGTTGGGACTGGAGCACTACCAGACCCTGTCTGTCAGTCTCTAAAAAAGTTTGATGTTGTTGGGACTGGAGCACTACCAGACCCTGTCTGTCAGTCTCTAAAACAGTCTGATGTTGGGACTGGAGCACTACCATACCCTGTCTGTCAGTCTGTAAAACAGTTTGATGTGGAGCACTACCAGACCCTGTCTGTCAGTCTCTAAAACAGTTTAATGCTGCTGGGACTGGAGCACTACCAGACCCTGTCTGTTAGTCTCTAAAACAGTTTGATGTTGCTGGGGCTGGAGCACTACCAGACCCTGTCTGTCAGTCTCTAAAACAGTTTGATGTTGCTGGGACTGGAGCACTACTAGACCCAGTCTGTCAGTCTCTAAAACAGTTTGATGCTGGGACTGGAGCACTACTAGACCCAGTCTGTCAGTCTCTAAAACAGTTTGATGTTGCTGGGACTGGAGCACTACCAGACCCTGTCTGTTAGTCTCTAAAACAGTTTGATGTTGCTGGGACTGGAGCACTACCAGACCCTGTCTGTCAGTCTCTAAAACAGTTTGATGTTGCTGGGGCTGGAGCACTACCAGACCCTGTCTGTCAGTCTCTAAAACAGTTTGATGTTGCTGGGACTGCTACCAGACCCTGTCTGTCAGTCTCTAAAACAGTTTGATGTTGCTGGGACTGCTACCAGACCCTGCCTGTCAGTCTCTAAAACAGTTTGATGTTGCTGGGACTGGAGCCCTACCAGACCCTGTCTGTCAGTCTGTAAAACAGTTTGATGTTGGGACTGGAGCACTACCAGACCCTGTCTGTCAGTCTCTAAAACAGTTTGATGTTGCTGGGACTGCTACCAGACCCTGTCTGTCAATCTCTAAAACAGTTTGATGTAGCTGGGACTGGAGCACTACCAGACCCTGTCTGTCAGTCTCTAAAACAGTTTGATGTTGCTGGGCCTGGAGCACTACCAGACCCTGTCTGTCAGTCTCTAAAACAGTTTGATGTTGCAGGGACTGGAGCGCTACCAGACCCTGTCTGTCAGTCTCTAAAACAGTTTGATGTTGCTGGGTCTGGAGCACTACCAGACCCTGTCTGTCAGTCTCTAAAACAGTTTGATGTTGTTGGGACTGGAGCACTACCAGACCCTGTCTGTCAGTCTCTAAAACAGTTTGATGTTGCTGGGACTGGAGCACTACCAGACCCTGTCTGTCAGTCTCTAAAACAGTTTGATGTTGCTGGGATTCGAGCACTACCAGACCCTGTCTGTCAGTCTCTAAAACAGGTTGATGTTGCTGGGACTGGAGCACTACCAGACCCTGTCTGTCAGTCTCTAAAACAGTTTGATGTTGCTGGGACTGGAGCACTACCAGACCCTGTCTGTCAGCCTCTAAAACAGTTTGATGTTGCTGGGACTGGAGCACTACCAGACCCTGTCTGTCAGTCTCTAAAACAGTTTGATGTTGCTGGGACTGGAGCACTACCAGACCCTGTCTGTCAGTCTCTAAAACAGGTTGATGTTGCTGGGACTGGAGCACAACCAGACCCTGTCTGTCAGTCTCTAAAACAGTTTGATGTTGCTGGGACTGGAGCACTACCAGACCCTGTCTGTCAGTCTCTAAAACAGTTTGATGTTATTGGGACTGGAGCACTACCAGACCCTGTCTGTCAGTCTCTAAAACAGTTTGATGTTGGGACTGGAGCACTACCAGACCCTGTCTGTCAGTCTCTAAAAAAGTTTGATGTTGTTGGGACTGGAGCACTACCAGACCCTGTCTGTCAGTCTCTAAAACAGTCTGATGTTGGGACTGGAGCACTACCATACCCTGTCTGTCAGTCTGTAAAACAGTTTGATGTGGAGCACTACCAGACCCTGTCTGTCAGTCTCTAAAACAGTTTAATGCTGCTGGGACTGGAGCACTACCAGACCCTGTCTGTTAGTCTCTAAAACAGTTTGATGTTGCTGGGGCTGGAGCACTACCAGACCCTGTCTGTCAGTCTCTAAAACAGTTTGATGTTGCTGGGACTGGAGCACTACTAGACCCAGTCTGTCAGTCTCTAAAACAGTTTGATGCTGGGACTGGAGCACTACTAGACCCAGTCTGTCAGTCTCTAAAACAGTTTGATGTTGCTGGGACTGGAGCACTACCAGACCCTGTCTGTTAGTCTCTAAAACAGTTTGATGTTGCTGGGACTGGAGCACTACCAGACCCTGTCTGTCAGTCTCTAAAACAGTTTGATGTTGCTGGGGCTGGAGCACTACCAGACCCTGTCTGTCAGTCTCTAAAACAGTTTGATGTTGCTGGGACTGCTACCAGACCCTGTCTGTCAGTCTCTAAAACAGTTTGATGTTGCTGGGACTGCTACCAGACCCTGCCTGTCAGTCTCTAAAACAGTTTGATGTTGCTGGGACTGGAGCCCTACCAGACCCTGTCTGTCAGTCTGTAAAACAGTTTGATGTTGGGACTGGAGCACTACCAGACCCTGTCTGTCAGTCTCTAAAACAGTTTGATGTTGCTGGGACTGCTACCAGACCCTGTCTGTCAATCTCTAAAACAGTTTGATGTAGCTGGGACTGGAGCACTACCAGACCCTGTCTGTCAGTCTCTAAAACAGTTTGATGTTGCTGGGACTGGAGCACTACCAGACCCTGTCTGTCAGTCTCTAAAACAGTTTGATGTTGCAGGGACTGGAGCGCTACCAGACCCTGTCTGTCAGTCTCTAAAACAGTTTGATGTTGCTGGGACTGGAGCACTACCAGACCCTGTCTGTCAGTCTCTAAAACAGTTTGATGTTGTTGGGACTGGAGCACTACCAGACCCTGTCTGTCAGTCTCTAAAACAGTTTGATGTTGCTGGGACTGGAGCACTACCAGACCCTGTCTGTCAGTCTCTAAAACAGTTTGATGTTGCTGGGGGACGGGAGCACTACCAGACCCTGTCTGTCAGTCTCTAAAACAGTTTGATGTTGCTGGGATTGGAGCACTACCAGACCCTGTCTGCCAGTCTCTAAAACAGGTTGATGTTGCTGGGACTGGAGCACTACCAGACCCTGTCTGTCAGTCTCTAAAACAGTTTGATGTTGCTGGGACTGGAGCACTACCAGACCCTGTCTGTCAGCCTCTAAAACAGTTTGATGTTGCTGGGACTGGAGCACTATCAGACCCTGTCTGTCACAGTCTCTAAAACAGTTTGATGTTGCTGGGACTGGAGCACTACCAGACCCTGTCTGTCAGTCTCTAAAACAGGTTGATGTTGCTGGGACTGGAGCACAACCAGACCCTGTCTGTCAGTCTCTAAAACAGGTTGATGTTGCTGGGACTGGAGGAATACCACACCCTGTCTGTCAGTCTCTAAAACAGTTTGATGTTGCTGGGACTGGAGCACTACCAGACCCTGTCTGTCAGTCTCTAAAACAGTTTGATGTTGTTGGGACTGGAGCACTACCAGACCCTGTCTGTCAGTCTCTAAAACAGTTTGATGTTGGGACTGGAGCACTACCAGACCCTGTCTGTCAGTCTCTAAAACAGTTTGATGTTGTTGGGACTGGAGAACTACCAGACCCTGTCTGTCAGTCTCTAAAACAGTCTGATGTTGGGACTGGAGCACTACCAGACCCTGTCTGTCAGTCTGTAAAACAGTTTGATGTGGAGCACTACCAGACCCTGTCTGTCAGTCTCTAAAACAGTTTAATGCTGCTGGGACTGGAGCACTACCAGACCCTGTCTGTTAGTCTCTAAAACAGTTTGATGTTGCTGGGACTGGAGCACTACCAGACCCTGTCTGTCAGTCTCTAAAACAGTTTGATGTTGCTGGGACTGGAGCACTACTAGACCCAGTCTGTCAGTCTCTAAAACAGTTTGATGTTGCTGGGACTGGAGCACTACTAGACCCAGTCTGTCAGTCTCTAAAACAGTTTGATGTTGCTGGGACTGGAGCACTACCAGACCCTGTCTGTTAGTCTCTAAAACAGTTTGATGTTGCTGGGACTGGAGCACTACCAGACCCTGTCTGTCAGTCTCTAAAACAGTTTGATGTTGCTGGGGCTGGAGCACTACCAGACCCTGTCTGTCAGTCTCTAAAACAGTTTGATGTTGCTGGGACTGCTACCAGACCCTGTCTGTCAGTCTCTAAAACAGTTTGATGTTGCTGGGACTGCTACCAGACCCTGTCTGTCAGTCTCTAAAACAGTTTGATGTTGCTGGGACTGGAGCACTACCAGGCCCTGTCTGTCAGTCTCTAAAAGAGTTTGATGTTGCTGGGACTGGAGCACTACCAGACCCTGTCTGTCAGCCTCTAAAACAGTTTGATGTTGCTGGGACTGGAGCACTACCAGACCCTGTCTGTCAGTCTCTAAAACAGTTTGATGTTGCTGGGACTGGAGCACTACCAGACCCTGTCTGTCAGTCTCTATAACAGTTTGATGTTGCTGGGTCTGGAGCACTACCAGACCCTGTCTGTCAGTCTCTAAAACAGTTTGATCTTGCTGGGACTGGAGCACTACCAGACCCTGTCTGTCAGTCTCTAAAACAGTTTGATGTTGCTGGGACTGGAGCACTACCAGACCCTGTCTGTCAGTCTCTAAAACAGTTTGATGTTGCTGGGACTGGAGCCCTACCAGACCCTGTCTGCCAGTCTCTAAAACAGTTTGATGTTGCTGGGACTGGAGCACTACCAGACCCTGTCTGTCAGTCTCTATAACAGTTTGATGTTGCTGGGTCTGGAGCACTACCAGACCCTGTCTGTCAGTCTCTAAAACAGTATGATCTTGCTGGGACTGGAGCACTACCAGACCCTGTCTGTCAGTCTCTAAAACAGTTTGATGTTGCTGGGACTGGAGCACTACCAGACCCTGTCTGTCAGTCTCTAAAACAGTTTGATGTTGCTGGGACTGGAGCACTACAGTGGTCTAGTGTGAGGGATTATGTCAGTAGTCTAGTGTGAGGGGTAATAACAGCAGTCTAGTGTGAGGGGTTATGTCAGTAGTCTAGTGTGAGGGGTTATGACAGTAGTCTAATGTGAGGGTTATGTCAGTAGTCTAGTGTGAGGGGTTATGACAGTAGTCTAGTGTGAGGGGTTATGTCAGTAGTCTAGTGTGAGGGGTTATAACAGTAGTCTAGTGTGAGGGGTTATGACAGTAGTCTAATGTGAGGGTTATGTCAGTAGTCTAGTGTGAGGGGTTATAACAGTCGTCTAGTGTGAGGGGTTATGTCAGTAGTCTAGTGTGAGGGGTTATGACAGTAGTCTAGTGTGAGGGGTTATGTCAGTAGTCTAGTGTGAGGGGTTATAACAGTAGTCTAGTGTGAGGGGTTATAACAGTAGTCTAGTGTGAGGGGTTATGGCAGTAGTCTAGTGTGAGGGGTTATGTCAGTAGTCTAGTGAGGGGTTATAACAGTAGTCTAGTGTGAGGGGTTATAACAGTAGTCTAGTGAGGGGTTATAACAGTAGTCTAGTGTGAGGCCTTATGTCAGTAGTCTAGTGTGAGGGGTTATAACAGTAGTCTAGTGTGAGGGGTTATAACAGTAGTCTAGTGTGAGGGGTTATGTCAGTAGTCTAGTGTGAGGGGTTATAACAGTAGTCTAGTGTGAGGGGTTATAACAGTAGTCTAGGGTGAGGGGTTTATAAGAGTAGTCTAGTTTGAGGGGTTATAACAGTAGTCTAGTGTGAGGGGTTATAACAGTAGTCTAGTGTGAGGGGTTATGTCAGTAGTCTAGTGTGAGGGGTTATAACAGTAGTCTAGTGTGAGGGGTTATAACAGTAGTCTAATGTGAGGGGTTATAACAGTAGTCTAGTGTGAGGGGTTATAACACTAGTCTAGTGAGGGGTTATGTCAGTAGTCTAGTGTGAGGGGTTATGACAGTAGTCTAGTGTGAGGGGTTATGTCAGTAGTCTAGTGTGAGGGGTTATAACAGTAGTCTAGTGTGAGGGGTTATAACAGTAGTCTAGTGTGAGGGGTTATGGCAGTAGTCTAGTGTGAGGGGTTATGTCAGTAGTCTAGTGAGGGGTTATAACAGTAGTCTAGTGTGAGGGGTTATAACAGTAGTCTAGTGAGGGGTTATAACAGTAGTCTAGTGTGAGGCCTTATGTCAGTAGTCTAGTGTGAGGGGTTATAACAGTAGTCTAGTGTGAGGGGTTATAACAGTAGTCTAGTGTGAGGGGTTATGTCAGTAGTCTAGTGTGAGGGGTTATAACAGTAGTCTAGTGTGAGGGGTTATAACAGTAGTCTAGGGTGAGGGGTTTATAAGAGTAGTCTAGTGTGAGGGGTTATAACAGTAGTCTAGTGTGAGGGGTTATAACAGTAGTCTAGTGTGAGGGGTTATGTCAGTAGTCTAGTGTGAGGGGTTATAACAGTAGTCTAGTGTGAGGGGTTATAACAGTAGTCTAATGTGAGGGGTTATAACAGTAGTCTAGTGTGAGGGGTTATAACACTAGTCTAGTGAGGGGTTATGCCAGTAGTCTAGTGTGAGGGGTTATAACAGTAGTCTAGTGTGAGGGGTTATAACAGTAGTCTAGTGTGAGGGGTTATGTCAGTCGTCTAGTGTGAGGGGTTATGACAATAGTCTAGTGTGAGGGGTTATAACAGTAGTCTAGTGTGAGGGGTTATGACAATAGTCTAGTGTGAGGGGTTATGCCAGTAGTCTAGTGTGAGGGGTTATGCCAGTAGTCTAGTGTGAGGGGTTATAACAGTAGTCTAGTGTGAGGGGTTATGTCAGTAGTCTAGTGTGAGGGGTTATGTCAGTAGTCTAGTGTGAGGGGTTATGCCAGTAGTCTAGTGTGAGGGGTTATGTCAGTAGTCTAGTGTGAGGGGTTATGTCAGTAGTCTAGTGTGAGGGGTTATGCCAGTAGTCTAGTGTGAGGGGTTATGTCAGTAGTCTAGTGTGAGGGGTTATAACAGTAGTCTAGTGTGAGGGGTTATTTCAGTAGTTTAGTGTGAGGGGTTATAACACTAGTCTAGTGAGGGGTTATAACAGTAGTCTAGTTTGAGGGGTTATAACAGTAGTCTAGTGTGAGGGGTTATAACAGTAGTCTAGTGTGAGGGGTTATGTCAGTAGTCTAGTGTGAGGGGTTATAACAGTAGTCTAGTGTGAGGGGTTATGACAGTAGTCTAGTGAGGGGTTATGTCAGTAGTCTAGTGTGAGGGGTTATGACAGTAGTCTAGTTTGAGGGGTTATGACAGTAGTCTAGTGAGGGGTTATGACAGTAGTCTAGTGAGGGGTTATAACAGTAGTCTAGTGTGAGGGGTTATGACAGTAGTCTAGTGTGAGGGGTTATGACAGTAGTCTAGTGAGTGGTTATAACAGTAGTCTAGTGTGAGGGGTTATGTCAGTAGTCTAGTGAGGGGTTATAACAGTAGTCTAGTGTGAGGGGTTATGACAGTAGTCTAGTGAGGGGTTATAACAGTAGTCTAGTGAGGGGTTATAACAGTAGTCTAGTGTGAGGGGTTATGACAGTAGTCTAGTGTGAGGGGTTATGACAGTAGTCTAGTGAGGGGTTATAACAGTAGTCTAGTGTGAGGGGTTATGACAGTAGTCTAGTGAGGGGTTATAACAGTAGTCTAGTGTGAGGGGTTATGTCAGTAGTCTAGAGTGAGGGGTTATGTCAGTAGTCTAGAGTGAGGGGTTATGTCAGTAGTCTAGAGTGAGGGGTTATAACAGTAGTCTAGTGTGAGGGGTTATAACAGTAGTCTAGTGTGAGGGGTTATAACAGTAGTCTAGTGTTAGGGGTTATAACAGTAGTCTAGTGTGAGGGGTTATGTCAGTAGTCTAGTGTGAGGGGTTATGACAGTAGTCTAGTGTGAGGGGTTATAACAGTAGTCTAGTGTGAGGGGTTATAACAGTAGTCTAGTGTGAGGGGTTATGTCAGTAGTCTAGTGTGAGGGGTTATGTCAGTAGTCTAGTGTGAGGGGTTATAACAGTAGTCTAGTGTGAGGGGTTATAACAGTAGTCTAGTGTGAGGGGTTTTGTCAGTAGTCTAGTGTGAGGGGTTATGTCAGTAGTCTAGTGTGAGGGGTTATGACAGTAGTCTAGTGTGAGGGGTTATGTCAGTAGTCTAGTGTGAGGGGTTATAACAGTAGTCTAGTGTGAGGGGTTATGTCAGTAGTCTAGTTTGAGGGGTTATAACAGTAGTCTAGTGTGAGGGGTTATGTCAGTAGTCTATTGTGAGGGGTTATAACAGTAGTCTAGTGTGAGAAGTTATAACAGTAGTCTAGTGTGAGGGGTTATGTCAGTAGTCTAGTGTGAGGGATTATAACATTAGTCTAGTGTGAGGGGTTTTGTCAGTAGTCTAGTGTGAGGGGTTATAACAGTAGTCTAGTGTGAGGGGTTACGTCAGTAGTCTAGTGTGAGGGGTTACGTCAGTAGTCTAGTGTGAGGGGTTATAACAGTAGTCTAGTGTGAGGGGTTACGTCAGTAGTCTAGTGTGAGGGGTTACGTCAGTAGTCTAGTGTGAGGGGTTATAACAGTAGTCTAGTGTGAGGGGTTATAACAGCAGTCTAGTTTGAGGGGTTATGTCAGTAGTCTAGTGTGAGGGGTTACGTCAGTAGTCTAGTGTGAGGGGTTATAACAGTAGTCTAGTGTGAGGGGTTATGACAGTAGTCTAGTGTGAGGGGTTATAACAGTTGTCTAGTGTGAGGGGTTATGACAGTAGTCTAGTGTGAGGGGTTATAACAGTAGTCTAGTGTGAGGGGTTATAACAGTAGTCTAGTGTGAGGGGTTATGTCAGTAGTCTAGTATGAGGGGTTATAACAGTAGTCTAGTGTGAGGGGTTATGTCAGTAGTCTAGTGTGAGGGGTTATGTCAGTAGTCTAGTGTGAGGGGTTATGCCAGTAGTCTAGTGTGAGGGGTTATGTCAGTAGTCTAGTGTGAGGGGTTATGTCAGTAGTCTAGTGTGAGGGGTTATGCCAGTAGTCTAGTGTGAGGGGTTATGTCAGTAGTCTAGTGTGAGGGGTTATAACAGTAGTCTAGTGTGAGGGGTTATGTCAGTAGTTTAGTGTGAGGGGTTATAACACTAGTCTAGTGTGAGGGGTTATAACAGTAGTCTAGTTTGAGGGGTTATAACAGTAGTCTAGTGTGAGGGGTTATAACAGTAGTCTAGTGTGAGGGGTTATGTCAGTAGTCTAGTGTGAGGGGTTATAACAGTAGTCTAGTGTGAGGGGTTATGACAGTAGTCTAGTGAGGGGTTATGTCAGTAGTCTAGTGTGAGGGGTTATGACAGTAGTCTTGTGTGAGGGGTTATGACAGTAGTCTAGTGAGGGGTTATGACAGTAGTCTAGTGAGGGGTTATAACAGTAGTCTAGTGTGAGGGGTTATGACAGTAGTCTAGTGTGAGGGGTTATGACAGTAGTCTAGTGAGGGGTTATAACAGTAGTCTAGTGTGAGGGGTTATGTCAGTAGTCTAGTGAGGGGTTATAACAGTAGTCTAGTGTGAGGGGTTATGACAGTAGTCTAGTGAGGGGTTATAACAGTAGTCTAGTGAGGGGTTATAGCAGTAGTCTAGTGTGAGGGGTTATGACAGTAGTCTAGTGTGAGGGGTTATGACAGTAGTCTAGTGAGGGGTTATAACAGTAGTCTAGTGTGAGGGGTTATGACAGTAGTCTAGTGAGGGGTTATAACAGTAGTCTAGTGTGAGGGGTTATGTCAGTAGTCTAGAGTGAGGGGTTATGTCAGTAGTCTAGAGTGAGGGGTTATGTCAGTAGTCTAGAGTGAGGGGTTATAACAGTAGTCTAGTGTGAGGGGTTATAACAGTAGTCTAGTGTGAGGGGTTATAACAGTAGTCTAGTGTTAGGGGTTATAACAGTAGTCTAGTGTGAGGGGTTATGTCAGTAGTCTAGTGTGAGGGGTTATGACAGTAGTCTAGTGTGAGGGGTTATAACAGTAGTCTAGTGTGAGGGGTTATAACAGTAGTCTAGTGTGAGGGGTTATGTCAGTAGTCTAGTGTGAGGGGTTATGTCAGTAGTCTAGTGTGAGGGGTTATAACAGTAGTCTAGTGTGAGGGGTTATAACAGTAGTCTAGTGTGAGGGGTTATGTCAGTAGTCTAGTGTGAGGGGTTATGTCAGTAGTCTAGTGTGAGGGGTTATGACAGTAGTCTAGTGTGAGGGGTTATGACAGTAGTCTAGTGTGAGGGGTTATAACAGTAGTCTAGTGTGAGGGGTTACGTCAGTAGTCTAGTGTGAGGGGTTACGTCAGTAGTCTAGTGTGAGGGGTTATAACAGTAGTCTAGTGTGAGGGGTTACGTCAGTAGTCTAGTGTGAGGGGTTACGTCAGTAGTCTAGTGTGAGGGGTTATAACAGTAGTCTAGTGTGAGGGGTTATAACAGCAGTCTAGTTTGAGGGGTTATGTCAGTAGTCTAGTGTGAGGGGTTACGTCAGTAGTCTAGTGTGAGGGGTTATAACAGTAGTCTAGTGTGAGGGGTTATGACAGTAGTCTAGTGTGAGGGGTTATAACAGTTGTCTAGTGTGAGGGGTTATGACAGTAGTCTAGTGTGAGGGGTTATAACAGTAGTCTAGTGTGAGGGGTTATAACAGTAGTCTAGTGTGAGGGGTTATGTCAGTAGTCTAGTATGAGGGGTTATAACAGTAGTCTAGTGTGAGGGGTTATGTCAGTAGTCTAGTGTGAGGGGTTATGTCAGTAGTCTAGTGTGAGGGGTTATGCCAGTAGTCTAGTGTGAGGGGTTATGTCAGTAGTCTAGTGTGAGGGGTTATGTCAGTAGTCTAGTGTGAGGGGTTATGCCAGTAGTCTAGTGTGAGGGGTTATGTCAGTAGTCTAGTGTGAGGGGTTATAACAGTAGTCTAGTGTGAGGGGTTATGTCAGTAGTTTAGTGTGAGGGGTTATAACACTAGTCTAGTGTGAGGGGTTATAACAGTAGTCTAGTTTGAGGGGTTATAACAGTAGTCTAGTGTGAGGGGTTATAACAGTAGTCTAGTGTGAGGGGTTATGTCAGTAGTCTAGTGTGAGGGGTTATAACAGTAGTCTAGTGTGAGGGGTTATGACAGTAGTCTAGTGAGGGGTTATGTCAGTAGTCTAGTGTGAGGGGTTATGACAGTAGTCTAGTGTGAGGGGTTATGACAGTAGTCTAGTGAGGGGTTATGACAGTAGTCTAGTGAGGGGTTATAACAGTAGTCTAGTGTGAGGGGTTATGACAGTAGTCTAGTGTGAGGGGTTATGACAGTAGTCTAGTGAGGGGTTATAACAGTAGTCTAGTGTGAGGGGTTATGTCAGTAGTCTAGTGAGGGGTTATAACAGTAGTCTAGTGTGAGGGGTTATGACAGTAGTCTAGTGAGGGGTTATAACAGTAGTCTAGTGAGGGGTTATAACAGTAGTCTAGTGTGAGGGGTTATGACAGTAGTCTAGTGTGAGGGGTTATGACAGTAGTCTAGTGAGGGGTTATAACAGTAGTCTAGTGTGAGGGGTTATGACAGTAGTCTAGTGAGGGGTTATAACAGTAGTCTAGTGTGAGGGGTTATGTCAGTAGTCTAGAGTGAGGGGTTATGTCAGTAGTCTAGAGTGAGGGGTTATGTCAGTAGTCTAGAGTGAGGGGTTATAACAGTAGTCTAGTGTGAGGGGTTATAACAGTAGTCTAGTGTGAGGGGTTATAACAGTAGTCTAGTGTTAGGGGTTATAACAGTAGTCTAGTGTGAGGGGTTATGTCAGTAGTCTAGTGTGAGGGGTTATGACAGTAGTCTAGTGTGAGGGGTTATAACAGTAGTCTAGTGTGAGGGGTTATAACAGTAGTCTAGTGTGAGGGGTTATGTCAGTAGTCTAGTGTGAGGGGTTATGTCAGTAGTCTAGTGTGAGGGGTTATAACAGTAGTCTAGTGTGAGGGGTTATAACAGTAGTCTAGTGTGAGGGGTTATGTCAGTAGTCTAGTGTGAGGGGTTATGTCAGTAGTCTAGTGTGAGGGGTTATGACAGTAGTCTAGTGTGAGGGGTTATGACAGTAGTCTAGTGTGAGGGGTTATAACAGTAGTCTAGTGTGAGGGGTTATGTCAGTAGTCTAGTGTGAGGGGTTATGTCAGTAGTCTAGTGTGAGGGGTTATAACAGTAGTCTAGTGTGAGGGGTTATGTCAGTAGTCTAGTTTGAGGGGTTATAACAGTAGTCTAGTGTGAGGGGTTATGTCAGTAGTCTATTGTGAGGGGTTATAACAGTAGTCTAGTGTGAGAAGTTATAACAGTAGTCTAGTGTGAGGGGTTATGTCAGCAGTCTAGTGTGAGGGGTTATAACAGTAGTCTAGTGTGAGGGGTTTTGTCAGTAGTCTAGTGTGAGGGGTTATAACAGTAGTCTAGTGTGAGGGGTTACGTCAGTAGTCTAGTGTGAGGGGTTACGTCAGTAGTCTAGTGTGAGGGGTTATAACAGTAGTCTAGTGTGAGGGGTTACGTCAGTAGTCTAGTGTGAGGGGTTACGTCAGTAGTCTAGTGTGAGGGGTTATAACAGTAGTCTAGTGTGAGGGGTTATAACAGCAGTCTAGTTTGAGGGGTTATGTCAGTAGTCTAGTGTGAGGGGTTATGTCAGTAGTCTAGTGTGAGGGGTTATGACAGTAGTCTAGTGTGAGGGGTTATGACAGTAGTCTAGTGTGAGGGGTTATGACAGTAGTCTAGTGTGAGGGGTTATAACAGTAGTCTAGTGTGAGGGGTTATGACAGTAGTCTAGTGTGAGGGGTTATAACAGTAGTCTAGTGTGAGGGGTTATAACAGTAGTCTAGTGTGAGGGGTTATGTCAGTAGTCTAGTATGAGGGGTTATAACAGTAGTCTAGTGTGAGGGGTTATGACAGTAGTCTAGTGAGGGGTTATAACAGTAGTCTAGTGAGGGGTTATAACAGTAGTGTAGATAGGGGTTATGTCAGTAGTCTAGTGTGAGGGGTTATGGCAGTAGTCTAGTGTGAGGGGTTATGTCAGTAGTCTAGTGTGAGGAGTTATAACAGTAGTCTAGTGTGAGGGGTTATGTCAGTAGTCTAGTGTGAGGGGTTATGACAGTAGTCTAGTGTGAGGGGTTATGTCAGTAGTCTAGTATGAGGGGTTTTGACAGTAGTCTAGTGTGAGGGGTTATGGCAGTAGTCTAGTGTGAGGGGTTATGTCAGTAGTCTAGTGTGAGGGGTTATAACAGTAGTCTAGTGTGAGGGGTTATGTCAGTAGTCTAGTGTGAGGGGTTATAACAGTAGTCTAGTGTGAGGAGTTATGTCAGTAGTCTAGTGTGAGGGGTTATGACAGTAGTCTAGTGTGAGGGGTTATAACATGAGTCTAGTGTGAGGAGTTATGTCAGTAGTCTAGTGTGAGGGGTTATAACAGTAGTCTAATGTGAGGGGTTACGTCAGTAGTCTAGTGTGAGGGGTTATAACAGTAGTCTAGTATGAGGGGTTATGTCAGTAGTCTAGTGTGAGGGGTTATAAATGGAGTCTAGTGTGAGGGTTTATGTCAGTAGTCTAGTGTGAGGGGTTATAACAGTAGTCTAGTGTGAGGGGTTATAACAGTAGTCTAGTGTGAGGGGTTATAACAGTAGTCTAGTGTGAGGGGTTATGACAGTAGTCTAGTGTGAGGGGTTATAACAGTAGTCTAGTGTGAGGGGTTATAACAGTAGTCTAGTGTGGGGGGTTATAACAGAAGTCTAGTGTGAGGGGTTATAACAGTAGTCTAGTGTGAGGGGTTATAACAGTAGTCTAGTGTGAGGGGTTATGACAGTAGTCTAGTGTGAGGGGTTATAACAGAAGTCTAGTGTGAGGGGTTATGTCAGTAGTCTAGTGTGAGGGGTTATAACAGTAGTCTAGTGTGAGGGGTTATGACAGTAGTCTAGTGTGAGGGGTTACGTCAGTAGTCTAGTGTGAGGGGTTATAACAGTAGTCTAGTGTGAGTGGTTATGTCAGTAGTCTAGTGTGAGGGGTTATAACAGTAGTCTAGTGTGAGGGGTTATGACAGTAGTCTAGTGTGAGGGGTTACGTCAGTAGTCTAGTGTGAGGGGTTATAACAGTAGTCTAGTGTGAGGGGTTATGTCAGTAGTCTAGTGTGAGGGGTTATAACAGTAGTCTAGTGTGAGGGGTTATGACAGTAGTCTAGTGTGAGGGGTTACGTCAGTAGTCTAGTGTGAGGGGTTATAACAGTAGTCTAGTGTGAGGGGTTATAACAGTAGTCTAGTGTGGGGGGTTATAACAGAAGTCTAGTGTGAGGGGTTATAACAGTAGTCTAGTGTGAGGGGTTATGTCAATAGTCTAGTGTGAGGGGTTATAACAGAAGTCTAGTGTGAGGGGTTATGTCAGTAGTCTAGTGTGAGGGGTTATAACAGTAGTCTAGTGTGAGGGGTTATGACAGTAGTCTAGTGTGAGGGGTTACGTCAGTAGTCTAGTGTGAGGGGTTATAACAGTAGTCTAGTGTGAGGGGTTATAACAGTAGTCTAGTGTGAGGGGTTGTGACAGTAGTCTAGTGTGAGGGGTTATAACAGTAGTCTAGTGTGAGGGGTTATGTCAGTAGTCTAGTGTGAGGGGTTATAACAGTAGTCTAGTGTGAGGGGTTATGACAGTAGTCTAGTGTGAGGGGTTATAACAGTAGTCTAGTGTGACGGGTTATGTCAGTAGTCTAGTGTGAGGGGTTATGTCAGTAGTCTAGTGTGAGGGGTTATGTCAGTCGTCTAGTGTGAGGGGTTATAACAGTAGTCTAGTGTGAGGAGTTATGTCAGTAGTCTAGTGTGAGGGTTTATAACAGTAGTCTAATGTGAGGGGTTACGTCAGTAGTCTAGTGTGAGGGGTTATGACAGTAGTCTAGTGTGAGGGGTTATAACAGTAGTCTAGTGTGAGGAGTTATGTCAGTAGTCTAGTGTGAGGGGTTATAACAGTAGTCTAATGTGAGGGGTTACGTCAGTAGTCTAGTGTGAGGGGTTATAACAGTAGTCTAGTGTGAGGGGTTATGTCAGTAGTCTAGTGTGAGGGGTTATAAATGGAGTCTAGTGTGAGGGTTTATGTCAGTAGTCTAGTGTGAGGGGTTATAATAGTAGTCTAGTGTGAGGGGTTATAACAGTAGTCTAGTGTGAGGGGTTATAACAGTAGTCTAGTGTGAGGGGTTATAACAGTCGTCTATTGTGAGGGGTTATAACAGTAGTCTAGTGTGAGGGGTTATGTCAGTAGTCTAGAGTGAGGGGTTATAACAGTAGTCTAGTGTGATGGGTTACGTCAGTAGTCTAGTGTGAGGGGTTATAACAGTAGTCTAGTGTAAGGGGTTATAACAGTAGTCTAGTGTGAGGGGTTATGTCAGTAGTCTAGTGTGAGGGGTTATGTCAGTAGTCTAGTGTGAGGGGTTATAACAGTAGTCTAGTGTGAGGGGTTATGTCAGTAGTCTAGTGTGAGGGGTTATAACAGTAGTCTAGTGTTAGGGGTTATAACAGTAGTCTAGTGTGAGGGGTTATGTCAGTAGTCTAGTGTGAGGGGTTATGACAGTAGTCTAGTGTGAGGGGTTATAACAGTAGTCTAGTGTGAGGGGTTATAACAGTAGTCTAGTGTGAGGGGTTATGTCAGTAGTCTAGTGTGAGGGGTTATAACAGTAGTCTAGTGTGAGGGGTTATGACAGTAGTTTTGTGTGAGGGGTTATAACAGTAGTCTAGTGTGAGGGGTTATGTCAGTAGTCTAGTGTGAGGGGTTATAACAATAGTCTAGTGTGAGGGGTTACGTCAGTAGTCTAGTGTGAGGATTTACGTCAGTAGTCTAGTGTGAGGGGTTATGACAGAAGTCTAGTGTGAGGGGTTACGTCAGTAGTCTAGTGTGAGGAGTTATAACAGTAGTCTAGTGTGAGGGGTTATGTCAGTAGTCTAGTGTGAGGGGTTATGACAGTAGTCTAGTGTGAGGGGTTATGTCAGTAGTCTAGTGTGAGGGGTTATAACAGTAGTCTAGTGTTAGGGGTTATAACAGTAGTCTAGTGTGAGGGGTTATGTCAGTAGTCTAGTGTGAGGGGTTATGACAGTAGTCTAGTGTGAGGGGTTATAACAGTAGTCTAGTGTGAGGGGTTATAACAGTAGTCTAGTGTGAGGGGTTATGTCAGTAGTCTAGTGTGAGGGGTTATAACAGTAGTCTAGTGTGAGGGGTTATGACAGTAGTTTTGTGTGAGGGGTTATAACAGTAGTCTAGTGTGAGGGGTTATGTCAGTAGTCTAGTGTGAGGGGTTATAACAGTAGTCTAGTGTGAGGGGTTATGTCAGTAGTCTAGTGTGAGGGGTTACATCAGTAGTCTAGTGTGAGGGGTTATGACAGAAGTCTAGTGTGAGGGGTAACGTCAGTAGTCTAGTGTGAGGAGTTATAACAGTAGTCTAGTGTGAGGGGTTATGTCATTAGTCTAGTAAGAGGGGTTATGACAGTAGTCTAGTGTGAGGGGTTATGTCAGTAGTCTAGTGTGAGGGGTTATAACAGTAGTCTAGTGTTAGGGGTTATAACAGTAGTCTAGTGTGAGGGGTTGAGTCAGTAGTCTAGTGTGAGGGGTTATGACAGTAGTCTAGTGTGAGGGGTTATAACAGTAGTCTAGTGTGAGGGGTTATAACAGTAGTCTAGTGTGAGGGGTTATGTCAGTAGTCTAGTGTGAGGGGTTATAACAGTAGTCTAGTGTGAGGGGTTATGACAGTAGTTTTGTGTGAGGGGTTATAACAGTAGTCTAGTGTGAGGGGTTATGTCAGTAGTCTAGTGTGAGGGGTTATGTCAGTAGTATAGTGTGAGGGGTTACGTCAGTAGTCTAGTGTGAGGGATTACGTCAGTAGTCTAGTGTGAGGGGTTATGACAGTAGTCTAGTGTGAGGGGTTACGTCAGTAGTCTAGTGTGAGGAGTTATAACAGTAGTCTAGTGTGAGGGGTTATGTCAGTAGTCTAGTGTGAGGGATTTTGACAGTAGTCTAGTGTGAGGGGTTATGTCAGTAGTCTAGTATGAGGGGTTATGACAGTAGTCTAGTGTGAGGGGTTATGTCAGTAGTCTAGTGTGAGGGGTTATGTCAGTAGTCTAGTGTGAGGGGTTATAACAGTAGTCTATTGTGAGGGGTTATGTCAGTAGTCTAGTGTGAGGGGTTATAACAGTAGTCTAGTGTGAGGAGTTATGTCAGTAGTCTAGTGTGAGGGGTTATGACAGTAGTCTAGTGTGAGGGGTTATAACAGTAGTCTAGTGTGAGGAGTTATGTCAGTAGTCTAGTGTGAGGGGTTATAACAGTAGTCTAATGTGAGTGGTTACGTCAGTAGTCTAGTGTGAGGGGTTATAACAGTAGTCTAGTGTGAGGGGTTATGTCAGTAGTCTAGTGTGAGGGGTTATAAATGGAGTCTAGTGTGAGGGTTTATGTCAGTAGTCTAGTGTGAGGGGTTATAACAGTAGTCTAGTTTGAGGGGTTATAACAGTAGTCTAGTGTGAGGGGTTATGACAGTAGTCTAGTGTGAGGGGTTATAACAGTAGTCTAGTGTGAGGGGTTATAACAGTAGTCTAGTGTGAGGGGTTATGTCAGTAGTCTAGAGTGAGGGGTTATAACAGTAGTCTAGTGTGAGGGGTTACGTCAGTAGTCTAGTGTGAGGGGTTATAACAGTAGTCTAGTGTGAGGGGTTATAACAGTAGTCTAGTGTGAGGGGTTATAACAGTAGTCTAGTGTGGGGGGTTATAACAGAAGTCTAGTGTGAGGGGTTATAACAGTAGTCAGGTGTGAGGGGTTATGTCAATAGTCTAGTGTGAGGGGTTATAACAGTAGTCTAGTGTGAGGGGTTATGTCAGTAGTCTAGTGTGAGGGGTTATAACAGTTGTCTAGTGTGAGGGGTTATGACAGTAGTCTAGTGTGAGGGGTTACGTCAGTAGTCTAGTGTGAGGGGTTATAACAGTAGTCTAGTGTGAGGGGTTATGTCAGTAGTCTAGTGTGAGGGGTTATAACAGTAGTCTAGTGTGAGGGGTTATGACAGTAGTCTAGTGTGAGGGGTTACGTCAGTAGTCTAGTGTGAGGGGTTATAACAGTAGTCTAGTGTAAGGTGTTATAACAGTAGTCTAGTGTGAGGGGTTATAACAGTAGTCTAGTGTGAGGGGTTGTGACAGTAGTCTAGTGTGAGGGGTTATAACAGTAGTCTAGTGTGAGGGATTATGTCAGTAGTCTAGTGTGAGGGGTTATAACAGTAGTCTAGTGTGAGGGGTTTGACAGTAGTCTAGTGTGAGGGGTTATAACAGTAGTCTAGTGTGACGGGTTATGTCAGTAGTCTAGTGTGAGGGGTTATAACAGTAGTCTAGTGTGAGGGGTTATAACAGTAGTCTAGTGTGAGGGGTTATGTCAGTAGTCTAGTGTGAGGGGTTATAACAGTAGTCTAGTGTGAGGAGTTATGTCAGTAGTCTAGTGTGAGGGTTTATAACAGTAGTCTAATGTGAGGGGTTACGTCAGTAGTCTAGTGTGAGGGGTTATGACAGTAGTCTAGTGTGAGGGGTTATAACAGTAGTCTAGTGTGAGGAGTTATGTCAGTAGTCTAGTGTGAGGGGTTATAACAGTAGTCTAATGTGAGGGGTTACGTCAGTAGTCTAGTGTGAGGGGTTATAACAGTAGTCTAGTGTGAGGGGTTATGTCAGTAGTCTAGTGTGAGGGGTTATAAATGGGGTCTAGTGTGAGGGTTTATGTCAGTAGTCTAGTGTGAGGGGTTATAACAGTAGTCTAGTGTGAGGGGTTATAACAGTAGTCTAGTGTGAGGGGTTATAACAGTAGTCTAGTGTGAGGGGTTATAACAGTCGTCTATTGTGAGGGATTATAACAGTAGTCTAGTGTGAGGGGTTATGTCAGTAGTCTAGAGTGAGGGGTTATAACAGTAGTCTAGTGTGATGGGTTACGTCAGTAGTCTAGTGTGAGGGGTTATAACAGTAGTCTAGTGTGACGGGTTATGTCAGTAGTCTAGTGTGAGGGGTTATAACAGTAGTCTAGTGTGAGGGGTTATGTCAGTCGTCTAGTGTGAGGGGTTATAACAGTAGTCTAGTGTGAGGAGTTATGTCAGTAGTCTAGTGTGAGGGTTTATAACAGTAGTCTAATGTGAGGGGTTACGTCAGTAGTCTAGTGTGAGGGGTTATGACAGTAGTCTAGTGTGAGGGGTTATAACAGTAGTCTAGTGTGAGGAGTTATGTCAGTCGTCTAGTGTGAGGGGTTATAACAGTAGTCTAATGTGAGGGGTTACGTCAGTAGTCTAGTGTGAGGGGTTATAACAGTAGTCTAGTGTGAGGGGTTATGTCAGTAGTCTAGTGTGAGGGGTTATAAATGGAGTCTAGTGTGAGGGTTTATGTCAGAGGTCTAGTGTGAGGGGTTATAATAGTAGTCTAGTGTGAGGGGTTATAACAGTAGTGTAGTGTGAGGGGTTATAACAGTAGTCTAGTGTGAGGGGTTATAACAGTCGTCTATTGTGAGGGGTTATAACAGTAGTCTTGTGTGAGGGGTTATGTCAGTAGTCTAGAGTGAGGGGTTATAACAGTAGTCTAGTGTGATGGGTTACGTCAGTAGTCTAGTGTGAGGGGTTATAACAGTAGTCTAGTGTAAGGGGTTATAACAGTAGTCTAGTGTGAGGGGTTATGTCAGTAGTCTAGTGTGAGGGGTTATAACAGTAGTCTAGTGTGAGGGGTTATGTCAGTAGTTTAGTGTGAGGGGTTATAACACTAGTCTAGTGTGAGGGGTTATAACAGTAGTCTAGTTTGAGGGGTTATAACAGTAGTCTAGTGTGAGGGGTTATAACAGTAGTCTAGTGTGAGGGGTTATGTCAGTAGTCTAGTGTGAGGGGTTATAACAGTAGTCTAGTGTGAGGGGTTATGACAGTAGTCTAGTGAGGGGTTATGTCAGTAGTCTAGTGTGAGGGTTTATGACAGTAGTCTAGTGTGAGGGGTTATGACAGTAGTCTAGTGAGGGGTTATAACAGTAGTCTAGTGTGAGGGGTTATGACAGTAGTCTAGTGTGAGGGGTTATGACAGTAGTCTAGTAAAGGGTTATAACAGTAGTCTAGTGTGAGGGGTTATGTCAGTAGTCTAGTGAGGGGTTATAACAGTAGTCTAGTGTGAGGGGTTATGACAGTAGTCTAGTGAGGGGTTATAACAGTAGTCTAGAGTGAGGGGTTATGTCAGTAGTCTAGAGTGAGGGGTTATGTCAGTAGTCTAGAGTGAGGGGTTATGTCAGTAGTCTAGAGTGAGGGGTTATAACAGTAGTCTAGTGTGAGGGGTTATAACAGTAGTCTAGTGTGAGGGGTTATAACAGTAGTCTAGTGTTAGGGGTTATAACAGTAGTCTAGTGTGAGGGGTTATGTCAGTAGTCTAGTGTGAGGGGTTATGACAGTAGTCTAGTGTGAGGGGTTATAACAGTAGTCTAGTGTGAGGGGTTATAACAGTAGTCTAGTGTGAGGGGTTATAACAGTAGTCTAGTGTGAGGGGTTATGTCAGTAGTCTAGTGTGAGGGGTTATTTCAGTAGTCTAGTGTGAGGGGTTATGACAGTAGTCTAGTGTGAGGGGTTATAACAGTAGTCTAGTGTGAGGGGTTATGTCAGTAGTCTAGTGTGAGGGGTTATAACAGTAGTCTAGTGTGAGGGGTTATGTCAGTAGTCTAGTTTGAGGGGTTATAACAGTAGTCTAGTGTGAGGGGTTATGTCAGTAGTCTATTGTGAGGGGTTATAACAGTAGTCTAGTGTGAGAAGTTATAACAGTAGTCTAGTGTGAGGGGTTATGTCAGTAGTCTAGTGTGAGGGGTTATAACAGTAGTCTAGTGTGAGGGGTTTTGTCAGTAGTCTAGTGTGAGGGGTCATAACAGTAGTCTAGTGTGAGGGGTTACGTCAGTAGTCTAGTGTGAGGGGTTACGTCAGTAGTCTAGTGTGAGGGGTTATAACAGTAGTCTAGTGTGAGGGGTTACGTCAGTAGTCTAGTGTGAGGGGTTACGTCAGTAGTCTAGTGTGAGGGGTTATAACAGTAGTCTAGTGTGAGGGGTTATAACAGCAGTCTAGTTTGAGGGGTTATGTCAGTAGTCTAGTGTGAGGGGTTACGTCAGTAGTCTAGTGTGAGGGGTTATAACAGTAGTCTAGTGTGAGGGGTTATGACAGTAGTCTAGTGTGAGGGGTTATAACAGTAGTCTAGTGTGAGGGGTTATGACAGTAGTCTAGTGTGAGGGGTTATAACAGTAGTCTAGTGTGAGGGGTTATAACAGTAGTCTAGTGTGAGGGGTTATGTCAGTAGTCTAGTATGAGGGGTTATAACAGTAGTCTAGTGTGAGGGGTTATGACAGTAGTCTAGTGAGGGGTTATAACAGTAGTCTAGTGAGGGGTTATGTCAGTAGTGTAGATAGGGGTTATGTCAGTAGTCTAGTGTGAGGGGTTATGGCAGTAGTCTAGTGTGAGGGGTTATGTCAGTAGTCTAGTGTGAGGAGTTATAACAGTAGTCTAGTGTGAGGGGTTATGTCAGTAGTCTAGTGTGAGGGGTTATGTCAGTAGTTTAGTGTGAGGGGTTATAACACTAGTCTAGTGTGAGGGGTTATAACAGTAGTCTAGTTTGAGGGGTTATAACAGTAGTCTAGTGTGAGGGGTTATAACAGTAGTCTAGTGTGAGGGGTTATGTCAGTAGTCTAGTGTGAGGGGTTATAACAGTAGTCTAGTGTGAGGGGTTATGACAGTAGTCTAGTGAGGGGTTATGTCAGTAGTCTAGTGTGAGGGTTTATGACAGTAGTCTAGTGTGAGGGGTTATGACAGTAGTCTAGTGAGGGGTTATGACAGTAGTCTAGTGAGGGGTTATAACAGTAGTCTAGTGTGAGGGGTTATGACAGTAGTCTAGTGTGAGGGGTTATGACAGTAGTCTAGTGAGGGGTTATAACAGTAGTCTAGTGTGAGGGGTTATGTCAGTAGTCTAGTGAGGGGTTATAACAGTAGTCTAGTGTGAGGGGTTATGACAGTAGTCTAGTGAGGGGTTATAACAGTAGTCTAGTGTGAGGGGTTATGTCAGTAGTCTAGAGTGAGGGGTTATGTCAGTAGTCTAGAGTGAGGGGTTATGTCAGTAGTCTAGAGTGAGGGGTTATAACAGTAGTCTAGTGTGAGGGGTTATAACAGTAGTCTAGTGTGAGGGGTTATAACAGTAGTCTAGTGTTAGGGGTTATAACAGTAGTCTAGTGTGAGGGGTTATGTCAGTAGTCTAGTGTGAGGGGTTATGACAGTAGTCTAGTGTGAGGGGTTATAACAGTAGTCTAGTGTGAGGGGTTATAACAGTAGTCTAGTGTGAGGGGTTATAACAGTAGTCTAGTGTGAGGGGTTATGTCAGTAGTCTAGTGTGAGGGGTTATGTCAGTAGTCTAGTGTGAGGGGTTATGACAGTAGTCTAGTGTGAGGGGTTATAACAGTAGTCTAGTGTGAGGGGTTATGTCAGTAGTCTAGTGTGAGGGGTTATGTCAGTAGTCTAGTGTGAGGGGTTATAACAGTAGTCTAGTGTGAGGGGTTATGTCAGTAGTCTAGTTTGAGGGGTTATAACAGTAGTCTAGTGTGAGGGGTTATGTCAGTAGTCTATTGTGAGGGGTTATAACAGTAGTCTAGTGTGAGAAGTTATAACAGTAGTCTAGTGTGAGGGGTTATGTCAGTAGTCTAGTGTGAGGGGTTATAACAGTAGTCTAGTGTGAGGGGTTTTGTCAGTAGTCTAGTGTGAGGGGTCATAACAGTAGTCTAGTGTGAGGGGTTACGTCAGTAGTCTAGTGTGAGGGGTTACGTCAGTAGTCTAGTGTGAGGGGTTACAACAGTAGTCTAGTGTGAGGGGTTACGTCAGTAGTCTAGTGTGAGGGGTTATAACAGTAGTCTAGTGTGAGGGGTTATAACAGCAGTCTAGTTTGAGGGGTTATGTCAGTAGTCTAGTGTGAGGGGTTACGTCAGTATTCTAGTGTGAGGGGTTATAACAGTAGTCTAGTGTGAGGGGTTATGACAGTAGTCTAGTGTGAGGGGTTATAACAGTAGTCTAGTGTGAGGGGTTATGACAGTAGTCTAGTGTGAGGGGTTATAACAGTAGTCTAGTGTGAGGGGTTATAACAGTAGTCTAGTGTGAGGGGTTATGTCAGTAGTCTAGTATGAGGGGTTATAACAGTAGTCTAGTGTGAGGGGTTATGACAGTAGTCTAGTGAGGGGTTATAACAGTAGTCTAGTGAGGGGTTATAACAGTAGTGTAGATAGGGGTTATGTCAGTAGTCTAGTGTGAGGGGTTATGGCAGTAGTCTAGTGTGAGGGGTTATGTCAGTAGTCTAGTGTGAGGAGTTATAACAGTAGTCTAGTGTGAGGGGTTATGTCAGTAGTCTAGTGTGAGGGGTTATGACAGTAGTCTAGTGTGAGGGGTTATGTCAGTAGTCTAGTATGAGGGGTTATGACAGTAGTCTAGTGTTAGGGGTTATGGCAGTAGTCTAGTGTGAGGGGTTATGTCAGTAGTCTAGTGTGAGGGGTTATAACAGTAGTCTAGTGTGAGGGGTTATGTCAGTAGTCTAGTGTGAGGGGTTATAACAGTAGTCTAGTGTGAGGAGTTATGTCAGTAGTCTAGTATGAGGGGTTATAACAGTAGTCTAGTGTGAGGGGTTATGACAGTAGTCTAGTGAGGGGTTATAACAGTAGTCTAGTGAGGGGTTATAAAAGTAGTGTAGATAGGGGTTATGTCAGTAGTCTAGTGTGAGGGGTTATGGCAGTAGTCTAGTGTGAGGGTTATGTCAGTAGTCTAGTGTGAGGAGTTATAACAGTAGTCTAGTGTGAGGGGTTATGTCAGTAGTCTAGTGTGAGGGGTTATGACAGTAGTCTAGTGTGAGGGGTTATGTCAGTAGTCTAGTATGAGGGGTTATGACAGTAGTCTAGTGTGAGGGGTTATGGCAGTAGTCTAGTGTGAGGGGTTATGTCAGTAGTCTAGTGTGAGGGGTTATAACAGTAGTCTAGTGTGAGGGGTTATGTCAGTAGTCTAGTGTGAGGGGTTATAACAGTAGTCTAGTGTGAGGAGTTATGTCAGTAGTCTAGTGTGAGGGGTTATGCCCGTAGTCTAGTGTGAGGGGTTATAACAGTAGTCTAGTGTGAGGAGTTATGTCAGTAGTCTAGTGTGAGGGGTTATAACAGTAGTCTAATGTGAGGGGTTACGTCAGTAGTCTAGTGTGAGGGGTTATAACAGTAGTCTAGTATGAGGGGTTATGTCAGTAGTCTAGTGTGAGGGGTTATAAATGGAGTCTAGTGTGAGGGTTTATGTCAGTAGTCTAGTGTGAGGGGTTATAACAGTAGTCTAGTGTGAGGGGTTATAACAGTAGTCTAGTGTGAGGGGTTATGACAGTAGTCTAGTGTGAGGGGTTATAACAGTAGTCTAGTGTGAGGGGTTATAACAGTAGTCTAGTGTGAGGGGTTATAACAGTAGTCTAGTGTGAGGGGTTATAACAGTCGTCTATTGTGAGGGGTTATAACAGTAGTCTAGTGTGAGGGGTTATGTCAGTAGTCTAGAGTGAGGGGTTATAACAGTAGTCTAGTGTGAGGGGTTACGTCAGTAGTCTAGTGTGAGGGGTTATAACAGTAGTCTAGTGTGAGGGGTTATAACAGTAGTCTAGTGTGGGGGGTTATAACAGAAGTCTAGTGTGAGGGGTTATAACAGTAGTCTAGTGTGAGGGGTTATGTCAATAGTCTAGTGTGAGGGGTTATAACAGTAGTCTAGTGTGAGGGGTTATGTCAGTAGTCTAGTGTGAGGGGTTATAACAGTAGTCTAGTGTGAGGGGTTATGACAGTAGTCTAGTGTGAGGGGTTACGTCAGTAGTCTAGTGTGAGGGGTTATAACAGTAGTCTAGTGTGAGGGGTTATGTCAGTAGTCTAGTGTGAGGGGTTATAACAGTAGTCTAGTGTGAGGGGTTATGACAGTAGTCTAGTGTGAGGGGTTACGTCAGTAGTCTAGTGTGAGGGGTTATAACAGTAGTCTAGTGTAAGGGGTTATAACAGTAGTCTAGTGTGAGGGGTTATAACAGTAGTCTAGTGTGAGGGGTTGTGACAGTAGTCTAGTGTGAGGGGTTGTGACAGTAGTCTAGTGTGAGGGGTTATAACAGTAGTCTAGTGTGAGGGGTTATGTCAGTAGTCTAGTGTGAGGGGTTATAACAGTAGTCTAGTGTGAGGGGTTATGACAGTAGTCTAGTGTGAGGGGTTATAACAGTAGTCTAGTGTGACGGGTTATGTCAGTAGTCTAGTGTGAGGGGTTATAACAGTAGTCTAGTGTGAGGGGTTATGTCAGTCGTCTAGTGTGAGGGGTTATAACAGTAGTCTAGTGTGAGGAGTTATGTCAGTAGTCTAGTGTGAGGGTTTATAACAGTAGTCTAATGTGAGGGGTTACGTCAGTAGTCTAGTGTGAGGGGTTATGACAGTAGTCTAGTGTGAGGGGTTATAACAGTAGTCTAGTGTGAGGAGTTATGTCAGTAGTCTAGTGTGAGGGGTTATAACAGTAGTCTAATGTGAGGGGTTACGTCAGTAGTCTAGTGTGAGGGGTTATAACAGTAGTCTAGTGTGAGGGGTTATGTCAGTAGTCTAGTGTGAGGGGTTATAATAGTAGTCTAGTGTGAGGGGTTATAACAGTAGTCTAGTGTGAGGGGTTATAACAGTAGTCTAGTGTGAGGGGTTATAACAGTCGTCTATTGTGAGGGGTTATAACAGTAGTCTAGTGTGAGGGGTTATGTCAGTAGTCTAGAGTGAGGGGTTATAACAGTAGTCTAGTGTGATGGGTTACGTCAGTAGTCTAGTGTAAGGGGTTATAACAGTAGTCTAGTGTGAGGGGTTATGTCAGTAGTCTAGTGTGAGGGGTTATGTCAGTAGTCTAGTGTGAGGGGTTATAACAGTAGTCTAGTGTGAGGGGTTATGTCAGTAGTCTAGTGTGAGGGGTTATAACAGTAGTCTAGTGTTAGGGGTTATAACAGTAGTCTAGTGTGAGGGGTTATGTCAGTAGTCTAGTGTGAGGGGTTATGTCAGTAGTCTAGTGTGAGGAGTTATAACAGTAGTCTAGTGTGAGGGGTTATGTCAGTAGTCTAGTGTGAGGGGTTATGACAGTAGTCTAGTGTGAGGGGTTATGTCAGTAGTCTAGTATGAGGGGTTATGACAGTAGTCTAGTGTGAGGGGTTATGGCAGTAGTCTAGTGTGAGGGGTTATGTCAGTAGTCTAGTGTGAGGGGTTATAACAGTAGTCTAGTGTGAGGGGTTATGTCAGTAGTCTAGTGTGAGGGGTTATAACAGTAGTCTAGTGTGAGGAGTTATGTCAGTAGTCTAGTGTGAGGGGTTATGACAGTAGTCTAGTGTGAGGGGTTATAACAGTAGTCTAGTGTGAGGAGTTATGTCAGTAGTCTAGTGTGAGGGGTTATAACAGTAGTCTAATGTGAGGGGTTACGTCAGTAGTCTAGTGTGAGGGGTTATAACAGTAGTCTAGTATGAGGGGTTATGTCAGTAGTCTAGTGTGAGGGGTTATAACAGTAGTCTAGTGTGAGGGGTTATAACAGTAGTCTAGTGTGAGGGGTTATGACAGTAGTCTAGTGTGAGGGGTTATAACAGTAGTCTAGTGTGAGGGGTTATAACAGTAGTCTAGTGTGAGGGGTTATAACAGTCGTCTATTGTGAGGGGTTATAACAGTAGTCTAGTGTGAGGGGTTATGTCAGTAGTCTAGAGTGAGGGGTTATAACAGTAGTCTAGTGTGAGGGGTTACGTCAGTAGTCTAGTGTGAGGGGTTATAACAGTAGTCTAGTGTGAGGGGTTATAACAGTAGTCTAGTGTGAGGGGTTATAACAGTAGTCTAGTGTGAGGGGTTATGTCAGTAGTCTAGTGTGAGGGTTTATGTCAGTAGTCTAGTGTGAGGGGTTATAACAGTAGTCTAGTGTGAGGGGTTATAACAGTAGTCTAGTGTGAGGGGTTATAACAGTAGTCTAGTGTGAGGGGTTATGTCAGTAGTCTAGTGTGAGGGGTTATAACAGTAGTCTAGTGTGAGGGGTTATGTCAGTAGTCTAGTGTGAGGGTTTATGTCAGTAGTCTAGTGTGAGGGTTTATGTCAGTAGTCTAGTGTGAGGGGTTATAACAGTAGTCTAGTGTGAGGGGTTATAACAGTAGTCTAGTGTGAGGGGTTATAACAGTAGTCTAGTGTGAGGGGTTATGACAGTAGTCTAGTGTGAGGGGTTATAACAGTAGTCTAGTGTGAGGGGTTATAACAGTAGTCTAGTGTGAGGGGTTATAACAGTCGTCTATTGTGAGGGGTTATAACAGTAGTCTAGTGTGAGGGGTTATGTCAGTAGTCTAGAGTGAGGGGTTATAACAGTAGTCTAGTGTGAGGGGTTACGTCAGTAGTCTAGTGTGAGGGGTTATAACAGTAGTCTAGTGTGAGGGGTTATAACAGTAGTCTAGTGTGGGGGGTTATAACAGAAGTCTAGTGTGAGGGGTTATAACAGTAGTCTAGTGTGAGGGGTTATGTCAATAGTCTAGTGTGAGGGGTTATAACAGTAGTCTAGTGTGAGGGGTTATAACAGTAGTCTAGTGTGAGGGGTTATGTCAGTAGTCTAGTGTGAGGGGTTATAACAGTAGTCTAGTGTGAGGGGTTATGACAGTAGTCTAGTGTGAGGGGTTACGTCAGTAGTCTAGTGTGAGGGGTTATAACAGTAGTCTAGTGTGAGGGGTTATAACAGTAGTCTAGTGTGAGGGGTTATGACAGTAGTCTAGTGTGAGGGGTTACGTCAGTAGTCTAGTGTGAGGGGTTATAACAGTAGTCTAGTGTAAGGGGTTATAACAGTAGTCTAGTGTGAGGGGTTATAACAGTAGTCTAGTGTGAGGGGTTGTGACAGTAGTCTAGTGTGAGGGGTTATAACAGTAGTCTAGTGTGAGGGGTTATGTCAGTAGTCTAGTGTGAGGGGTTATAACAGTAGTCTAGTGTGAGGGGTTATGACAGTAGTCTAGTGTGAGGGGTTATAACAGTAGTCTAGTGTGACGGGTTATGTCAGTAGTCTAGTGTGAGGGGTTATAACAGTAGTCTAGTGTGAGGGGTTATGTCAGTCGTCTAGTGTGAGGGGTTATAACAGTAGTCTAGTGTGAGGAGTAATGTCAGTAGTCTAGTGTGAGGGTTTATAACAGTAGTCTAATGTGAGGGGTTACGTCAGTAGTCTAGTGTGAGGGGTTATGACAGTAGTCTAGTGTGAGGGGTTATAACAGTAGTCTAGTGTGAGGAGTTATGTCAGTAGTCTAGTGTGAGGGGTTATAACAGTAGTCTAATGTGAGGGGTTACGTCAGTAGTCTAGTGTGAGGGGTTATAACAGTAGTCTAGTGTGAGGGGTTATGTCAGTAGTCTAGTGTGAGGGGTTATAAATGGAGTCTAGTGTGAGGGTTTATGTCAGTAGTCTAGTGTGAGGGGTTATAATAGTAGTCTAGTGTGAGGGGTTATAACAGTAGTCTAGTGTGAGGGGTTATAACAGTAGTCTAGTGTGAGGGGTTATAACAGTCGTCTATTGTGAGGGGTTATAACAGTAGTCTAGTGTGAGGGGTTATGTCAGTAGTCTAGAGTGAGGGGTTATAACAGTAGTCTAGTGTGATGGGTTACGTCAGTAGTCTAGTGTAAGGGGTTATAACAGTAGTCTAGTGTGAGGGGTTATGTCAGTAGTCTAGTGTGAGGGGTTATGTCAGTAGTCTAGTGTGAGGGGTTATAACAGTAGTCTAGTGTGAGGGGTTATGTCAGTAGTCTAGTGTGAGGGGTTATAACAGTAGTCTAGTGTTAGGGGTTATAACAGTAGTCTAGTGTGAGGGGTTATGTCAGTAGTCTAGTGTGAGGGGTTATGTCAGTAGTCTAGTGTGAGGGGTTATGACAGTAGTCTAGTGTGAGGGGTTATAACAGTAGTCTAGTGTGAGGGGTTATGTCAGTAGTCTAGTGTGAGGGGTTATAACAGTAGTCTAGTGTGAGGAGTTATGTCAGTAGTCTAGTATGAGGGGTTATAACAGTAGTCTAGTGTGAGGGGTTATGACAGTAGTCTAGTGAGGGGTTATAACAGTAGTCTAGTGAGGGGTTATAAAAGTAGTGTAGATAGGGGTTATGTCAGTAGTCTAGTGTGAGGGGTTATGGCAGTAGTCTAGTGTGAGGGGTTATGTCAGTAGTCTAGTGTGAGGAGTTATAACAGTAGTCTAGTGTGAGGGGTTATGTCAGTAGTCTAGTGTGAGGGGTTATGACAGTAGTCTAGTGTGAGGGGTTATGTCAGTAGCCTAGTATGAGGGGTTATGACAGTAGTCTAGTGTGAGGGGTTATGGCAGTAGTCTAGTGTGAGGGGTTATGTCAGTAGTCTAGTGTGAGGGGTTATAACAGTAGTCTAGTGTGAGGGGTTATGTCAGTAGTCTAGTGTGAGGGGTTATAACAGTAGTCTAGTGTGAGGAGTTATGTCAGTAGTCTAGTGTGAGGGGTTATGACAGTAGTCTAGTGTGAGGGGTTATAACAGTAGTCTAGTGTGAGGAGTTATGTCAGTAGTCTAGTGTGAGGGGTTATAACAGTAGTCTAATGTGAGGGGTTACGTCAGTAGTCTAGTGTGAGGGGTTATAACAGTAGTCTAGTAAGAGGGGTTATGTCAGTAGTCTAGTGTGAGGGGTTATAAATTGAGTCTAGTGTGAGCGTTTATGTCAGTAGTCTAGTGTGAGGGGTTATAACAGTAGTCTAGTGTGAGGGGTTATAACAGTAGTCTAGTGTGAGGGGTTATGACAGTAGTCTAGTGTGAGGGGTTATAACAGTAGTCTAGTGTGAGGGGTTATAACAGTAGTCTAGTGTGAGGGGTTATAACAGTAGTCTAGTGTGAGGGGTTATAACAGTCGTCTATTGTGAGGGGTTATAACAGTAGTCTAGTGTGAGGGGTTATGTCAGTAGTCTAGAGTGAGGGGTTATAACAGTAGTCTAGTGTGAGGGGTTACGTCAGTAGTCTAGTGTGAGGGGTTATAACAGTAGTCTAGTGTGAGGGGTTATAACAGTAGTCTAGTGTGGGGGGTTATAACAGAAGTCTAGTGTGAGGGGTTATAACAGTAGTCTAGTGTGAGGGGTTATGTCAATAGTCTAGTGTGAGGGGTTATAACAGTAGTCTAGTTTGAGGGGTTATGTCAGTAGTCTAGTGTGAGGGGTTATAACAGTAGTCTAGTGTGAGGGGTTATGACAGTAGTCTAGTGTGAGGGGTTACGTCAGTAGTCTAGTGTGAGGGGTTATAACAGTAGTCTAGTGTGAGGGGTTATGTCAGTAGTCTAGTGTGAGGGGTTATAACAGTAGTCTAGTGTGAGGGGTTATGACAGTAGTCTAGTGTGAGGGGTTACGTCAGTAGTCTAGTGTGAGGGGTTATAACAGTAGTCTAGTGTAAGGGGTTATAACAGTAGTCTAGTGTGAGGGGTTATAACAGTAGTCTAGTGTGAGGGGTTGTGACAGTAGTCTAGTGTGAGGGGTTATAACAGTAGTCTAGTGTGAGGGGTTATGTCAGTAGTCTAGTGTGAGGGGTTATAACAGTAGTCTAGTGTGAGGGGTTATGACTGTAGTCTAGTGTGAGGGGTTATAACAGTAGTCTAGTGTGACGGGTTATGTCAGTAGTCTAGTGTGAGGGGTTATAACAGTAGTCTAGTGTGAGGGGTTATGTCAGTCGTCTAGTGTGAGGGGTTATAACAGTAGTCTAGTGTGAGGAGTTATGTCAGTAGTCTAGTGTGAGGGTTTATAACAGTAGTCTAATGTGAGGGGTTACGTCAGTAGTCTAGTGTGAGGGGTTATGACAGTAGTCTAGTGTGAGGGGTTATAACAGTAGTCTAGTGTGAGGAGTTATGTCAGTAGTCTAGTGTGAGGGGTTATAACAGTAGTCTAATGTGAGGGGTTACGTCAGTAGTCTAGTGTGAGGGGTTATAACAGTAGTCTAGTGTGAGGGGTTATGTCAGTAGTCTAGTGTGAGGGGTTATAAATGGAGTCTAGTGTGAGGGTTTATGTCAGTAGTCTAGTGTGAGGGGTTATAATAGTAGTCTAGTGTGAGGGGTTATAACAGTAGTCTAGTGTGAGGGGTTATAACAGTAGTCTAGTGTGAGGGGTTATAACAGTCGTCTATTGTGAGGGGTTATGTCAATAGTCTAGTGTGAGGGGTTATAACAGTAGTCTAGTGTGAGGGGTTATGTCATTAGTCTAGTGTGAGGGGTTATAACAGTAGTCTAGTGTGAGGGGTTATGACAGTAGTCTAGTGTGAGGGGTTACGTCAGTAGTCTAGTGTGAGGGGTTATAACAGTAGTCTAGTGTGAGGGGTTATGTCAGTAGTCTAGTGTGAGGGGTTATAACAGTAGTCTAGTGTGAGGGGTTATGACAGTAGTCTAGTGTGAGGGGTTACGTCAGTAGTCTAGTGTGAGGGGTTATAACAGTAGTCTAGTGTAAGGGGTTATAACAGTAGTCTAGTGTGAGGGGTTATAACAGTAGTCTAGTGTGAGGGGTTGTGACAGTAGTCTAGTGTGAGGGGTTATAACAGTAGTCTAGTGTGAGGGGTTATGTCAGTAGTCTAGTGTGAGGGGTTATAACAGTAGTCTAGTGTGAGGGGTTATGACAGTAGTCTAGTGTGAGGGGTTATAACAGTAGTCTAGTGTGACGGGTTATGTCAGTAGTCTAGTGTGAGGGGTTATAACAGTAGTCTAGTGTGAGGGGTTATGTCAGTCGTCTAGTGTGAGGGGTTATAACAGTAGTCTAGTGTGAGGAGTTATGTCAGTAGTCTAGTGTGAGGGTTTATAACAGTAGTCTAATGTGAGGGGTTACGTCAGTAGTCTAGTGTGAGGGGTTATGACAGTAGTCTAGTGTGAGGGGTTATAACAGTAGTCTAGTGTGAGGAGTTATGTCAGTAGTCTAGTGTGAGGGGTTATAACAGTAGTCTAATGTGAGGGGTTACGTCAGTAGTCTAGTGTGAGGGGTTATAACAGTAGTCTAGTGTGAGGGGTTATGTCAGTAGTCTAGTGTGAGGGGTTATAAATGGAGTCTAGTGTGAGGGTTTATGTCAGTAGTCTAGTGTGAGGGGTTATAATAGTAGTCTAGTGTGAGGGGTTATAACAGTAGTCTAGTGTGAGGGGTTATAACAGTAGTCTAGTGTGAGGGGTTATAACAGTCGTCTATTGTGAGGGGTTATAACAGTAGTCTAGTGTGAGGGGTTATGTCAGTAGTCTAGAGTGAGGGGTTATAACAGTAGTCTAGTGTGATGGGTTACGTCAGTAGTCTAGTGGAAGGGGTTATAACAGTAGTCTAGTATGAGGGGTTATGTCAGTAGTCTAGTGTGAGGGGTTATGTCAGTAGTCTAGTGTGAGGGGTTATAACAGTAGTCTAGTGTGAGGGGTTATGTCAGTAGTCTAGTGTGAGGGGTTATAACAGTAGTCTAGTGTTAGGGGTTATAACAGTAGTCTAGTGTGAGGGGTTATGTCAGTAGTCTAGTGTGAGGGGTTATGTCAGTAGTCTAGTGTGAGGGGTTATGACAGTAGTCTAGTGTGAGGGGTTATAACAGTAGTCTAGTGTGAGGGGTTATGTCAGTAGTCTAGTGTGAGGGGTTATAACAGTAGTCTAGTGTGAGGAGTTATGTCAGTAGTCTAGTATGAGGGGTTATAACAGTAGTCTAGTGTGAGGGGTTATGACAGTAGTCTAGTGAGGGGTTATAACAGTAGTCTAGTGAGGGGTTATAAAAGTAGTGTAGATAGGGGTTATGTCAGTAGTCTAGTGTGAGGGGTTATGGCAGTAGTCTAGTGTGAGGGGTTATGTCAGTAGTCTAGTGTGAGGAGTTATAACAGTAGTCTAGTGTGAGGGGTTATGTCAGTAGTCTAGTGTGAGGGGTTATGACAGTAGTCTAGTGTGAGGGGTTATGTCAGTAGTCTAGTATGAGGGGTTATGACAGTAGTCTAGTGTGAGGGGTTATGGCAGTAGTCTAGTGTGAGGGGTTATGTCAGTAGTCTAGTGTGAGGGGTTATAACAGTAGTCTAGTGTGAGGGGTTATGTCAGTAGTCTAGTGTGAGGGGTTATAACAGTAGTCTAGTGTGAGGAGTTATGTCAGTAGTCTAGTGTGAGGGGTTATGACAGTAGTCTAGTGTGAGGGGTTATAACAGTAGTCTAGTGTGAGGAGTTATGTCAGTAGTCTAGTGTGAGGGGATATAACAGTAGTCTAATGTGAGGGGTTACGTCAGTAGTCTAGTGTGAGGGGTTATAACAGTAGTCTAGTATGAGGGGTTATGTCAGTAGTCTAGTGTGAGGGGTTATAAATGGAGTCTAGTGTGAGGGTTTATGTCAGTAGTCTAGTGTGAGGGGTTATAACAGTAGTCTAGTGTGAGGGGTTATAACAGTAGTCTAGTGTGAGGGGTTATGACAGTAGTCTAGTGTGAGGGGTTATAACAGTAGTCTAGTGTGAGGGGTTATAACAGTAGTCTAGTGTGAGGGGTTATAACAGTAGTCTAGTGTGAGGGGTTATATAAGTCGTCTATTGTGAGGGGTTATAACAGTAGTCTAGTGTGAGGGGTTATGTCAGTAGTCTAGAGTGAGGGGTTATAACAGTAGTCTAGTGTGAGGGGTTACGTCAGTAGTCTAGTGTGAGGGGTTATAACAGTAGTCTAGTGTGAGGGGTTATAACAGTAGTCTAGTGTGGGGGGTTATAACAGAAGTCTAGTGTGAGGGGTTATAACAGTAGTCTAGTGTGAGGGGTTATGTCAATAGTCTAGTGTGAGGGGTTATAACAGTAGTCTAGTGTGAGGGGTTATGTCAGTAGTCTAGTGTGAGGGGTTATAACAGTAGTCTAGTGTGAGGGGTTATGACAGTAGTCTAGTGTGAGGGGTTACGTCAGTAGTCTAGTGTGAGGGTTTATAACAGTAGTCTAGTGTGAGGGGTTATGTCAGTAGTCTAGTGTGAGGGGTTATAACAGTAGTCTAGTGTGAGGGGTTATGACAGTAGTCTAGTATGAGGGGTTACGTCAGTAGTCTAGTGTGAGGGGTTATAACAGTAGTCTAGTGTAAGGGGTTATAACAGTAGTCTAGTGTGAGGGGTTATAACAGTAGTCTAGTGTGAGGGGTTGTGACAGTAGTCTAGTGTGAGGGGTTATAACAGTAGTCTAGTGTGAGGGGTTATGTCAGTAGTCTAGTGTGAGGGGTTATAACAGTAGTCTAGTGTGAGGGGTTATGACAGTAGTCTAGTGTGAGGGGTTATAACAGTAGTCTAGTGTGACGGGTTATGTCAGTAGTCTAGTGTGAGGGGTTATAACAGTAGTCTAGTGTGAGGGGTTATGTCAGTCGTCTAGTGTGAGGGGTTATAACAGTAGTCTAGTGTGAGGAGTTATGTCAGTAGTCTAGTGTGAGGGTTTATAACAGTAGTCTAATGTGAGGGGTTACGTCAGTAGTCTAGTGTGAGGGGTTATGACAGTAGTCTAGTGTGAGGGGTTATAACAGTAGTCTAGTGTGAGGAGTTATGTCAGTAGTCTAGTGTGAGGGGTTATAACAGTAGTCTAATGTGAGGGGTTACGTCAGTAGTCTAGTGTGAGGGGTTATAACAGTAGTCTAGTGTGAGGGGTTATGTCAGTAGTCTAGTGTGAGGGGTTATAAATGGAGTCTAGTGTGAGGGTTTATGTCAGTAGTCTAGTGTGAGGGGTTATAATAGTAGTCTAGTGTGAGGGGTTATAACAGTAGTCTAGTGTGAGGGGTTATAACAGTAGTCTAGTGTGAGGGGTTATAACAGTCGTCTATTGTGAGGGGTTATAACAGTAGTCTAGTGTGAGGGGTTATAACAGTAGTCTAGTGTGAGGGGTTATGTCAGTAGTCTAGAGTGAGGGGTTATAACAGTAGTCTAGTGTGATGGGTTACGTCAGTAGTCTAGTGTAAGGGGTTATAACAGTAGTCTAGTGTGAGGGGTTATGTCAGTAGTCTAGTGTGAGGGGTTATGTCAGTAGTCTAGTGTGAGGGGTTATAACAGTAGTCTAGTGTGAGGGGTTATGTCAGTAGTCTAGTGTGAGGGGTTATAACAGTAGTCTAGTGTTAGGGGTTATAACAGTAGTCTAGTGTGAGGGGTTATGTCAGTAGTCTAGTGTGAGGGGTTATGTCAGTAGTCTAGTGTGAGGGGTTATGACAGTAGTCTAGTGTGAGGGGTTATAACAGTAGTCTACTGTGAGGGGTTATGTCAGTAGTCTAGTGTGAGGGGTTATAACAGTAGTCTAGTGTGAGGGGTTATGACAGTAGTTTTGTGTGAGGGGTTATAACAGTAGTCTAGTGTGAGGGGTTATAACAGTAGTCTAGTGTGAGGGGTTATGTCAGTAGTCTAGTGTGAGGGGTTATAACAGTAGTCTAGTGTGAGGGGTTACGTCAGTAGTCTAGTGTGAGGGGTTACGTCAGTAGTCTAGTGTGAGGGGTTATGACAGAAGTCTAGTGTGAGGGGTTACGTCAGTAGTCTAGTGTGAGGAGTTATAACAGTAGTCTAGTGTGAGGGGTTATGTCAGTAGTCTAGTGTGAGGGGTTATGACAGTAGTCTAGTGTGAGGGGTTATGTCAGTAGTCTAGTGTGAGGGGTTATAACAGTAGTCTAGTGTTAGGGGTTATAACAGTAGTCTAGTGTGAGGGGTTATGTCAGTAGTCTAGTGTGAGGGGTTATGACAGTAGTCTAGTGTGAGGGGTTATAGCAGTAGTCTAGTGTGAGGGGTTATAACAGTAGTCTAGTGTGAGGGGTTATGTCAGTAGTCTAGTGTGAGGGGTTATAACAGTAGTCTAGTGTGAGGGGTTATGACAGTAGTTTTGTGTGAGGGGTTATAACAGTAGTCTAGTGTGAGGGGTTATGTCAGTAGTCTAGTGTGAGGGGTTATAACAGTAGTCTAGTGTGAGGGGTTACGTCAGTAGTCTAGTGTGAGGGGTTACGTCAGTAGTCTAGTGTGAGGGGTTATGACAGTAGTCTAGTGTGAGGGGTTACGTCAGTAGTCTAGTGTGAGGAGTTATAACAGTAGTCTAGTGTGAGGGGTTATGTCAGTAGTCTAGTGTGAGGGGTTATGACAGTAGTCTAGTGTGAGGGGTTATGTCAGTAGTCTAGTATGAGGGGTTATGACAGTAGTCTAGTGTGAGGGGTTATGGCAGTAGTCTAGTGTGAGGGGTTATGTCAGTAGTCTAGTGTGAGGGGTTATAACAGTAGTCTAGTGTGAGGGGTTATGTCAGTAGTCTAGTGTGAGGGGTTATAACAGTAGTCTAGTGTGGGTAGTTATGTCAGTAGTCTAGTGTGAGGGGTTATGACAGTAGTCTAGTGTGAGGGGTTATAACAGTAGTCTAGTGTGAGGAGTTATGTCAGTAGTCTAGTGTGAGGGGTTATAACAGTAGTCTAATGTGAGTGGTTACGTCAGTAGTCTAGTGTGAGGGGTTATAACAGTAGTCTAGTGTGAGGGGTTATGTCAGTAGTCTAGTGTGAGGGGTTATAAATGGAGTCTAGTGTGAGGGTTTATGTCAGTAGTCTAGTGTGAGGGGTTATAACAGTAGTCTAGTTTGAGGGGTTATAACAGTAGTCTAGTGTGAGGGGTTATGACAGTAGTCTAGTGTGAGGGGTTATAACAGTAGTCTAGTGTGAGGGTTTATAACAGTAGTCTAGTGTGAGGGGTTATAACAGTAGTCTAGTGTGAGGGGTTATAACAGTCGTCTATTTTGAGGGTTTATAACAGTAGTCTAGTGTGAGGGGTTATGTCAGTAGTCTAGAGTGAGGGGTTATAACAGTAGTCTAGTGTGCGGGGTTACGTCAGTAGTCTAGTGTGAGGGGTTATAACAGTAGTCTAGTGTGAGGGGTTATAACAGTAGTCTAGTGTGAGGGGTTATAACAGTAGTCTAGTGTGGGGGGTTATAACAGAAGTCTAGTGTGAGGGGTTATAACAGTAGTCTAGTGTGAGGGGTTATGTCAATAGTCTAGTGTGAGGGGTTATAACAGTAGTCTAGTGTGAGGGATTATGTCAGTAGTCTAGTGTGAGGGGTTATAACAGTAGTCTAGTGTGAGGGGTTATGACAGTAGTCTAGTGTGAGGGGTTACGTCAGTAGTCTAGTGTGAGGGGTTATAACAGTAGTCTAGTGTGAGGGGTTATGTCAGTAGTCTAGTGTGAGGGGTTATAACAGTAGTCTAGTGTGAGGGGTTATGACAGTAGTCTAGTGTGAGGGGTTACGTCAGTAGTCTAGTGTGAGGGGTTATAACAGTAGTCTAGTGTAAGGTGTTATAACAGTAGTCTAGTGTGAGGGGTTATAACAGTAGTCTAGTGTGAGGGGTTGTGACATTAGTCTAGTGTGAGGGGTTATAACAGTAGTCTAGTGTGAGGGGTTATGTCAGTAGTCTAGTGTGAGGGGTTATAACAGTAGTCTAGTGTGAGGGGTTATGACAGTAGTCTAGTGTGAGGGGTTATAACAGTAGTCTAGTGTGACGGGTTATGTCAGTAGTCTAGTGTGAGGGGTTATAACAGTAGTCTAGTGTGAGGGGCTATAACAGTAGTCTAGTGTGAGGGGTTATGTCAGTAGTCTAGTGTGAGGGGTTATAACAGTAGTCTAGTGTGAGGAGTTATGTCAGTAGTCTAGTGTGAGGGTTTATAACAGTAGTCTAATGTGAGGGGTTACGTCAGTAGTCTAGTGTGAGGGGTTATGACAGTAGTCTAGTGTGAGGGGTTATAACAGTAGTCTAGTGTGAGGAGTTATGTCAGTAGTCTAGTGTGAGGGGTTATAACAGTAGTCTAATGTGAGGGGTTACGTCAGTAGTCTAGTGTGAGGGGTTATAACAGTAGTCTAGTGTGAGGGGTTATGTCAGTAGTCTAGTGTGAGAGGTTATAAATGGAGTCTAGTGTGAGGGTTTATGTCAGTAGTCTAGTGTGAGGGGTTATAACAGTAGTCTAGTGTGAGGGGTTATAACAGTAGTCTAGTGTGAGGGGTTATAACAGTAGTCTAGTGTGAGGGGTTATAACAGTCGTCTATTGTGAGGGGTTATAACAGTAGTCTAGTTTGAGGGGTTATGTCAGTAGTCTAGAGTGAGGGGTTATAACAGTAGTCTAGTGTGATGGGTTACGTCAGTAGTCTAGTGTGAGGGGTTATAACAGTAGTCTAGTGTGACGGGTTATGTCAGTAGTCTAGTGTGAGGGGTTATAACAGTAGTCTAGTGTGAGGGGTTATGTCAGTCGTCTAGTGTGAGGGGTTATAACAGTAGTCTAGTGTGAGGAGTTATGTCAGTAGTCTAGTGTGAGGGTTTATAACAGTAGTCTAATGTGAGAGGTTACGTCAGTAGTCTAGTGTGAGGGGTTATGACAGTAGTCTAGTGTGAGGGGTTATAACAGTAGTCTAGTGTGAGGAGTTATGTCAGTAGTCTAGTGTGAGGGGTTATAACAGTAGTCTAATGTGAGGGGTTACGTCAGTAGTCTAGTGTGAGGGGTTATAACAGTAGTCTAGTGTGAGGGGTTATGTCAGTAGTCTAGTGTGAGGGGTTATAAATGGAGTCTAGTGTGAGGGTTTATGTCAGTAGTCTAGTGTGAGGGGTTATAATAGTAGTCTAGTGTGAGGGGTTATAACAGTAGTCTAGTGTGAGGGGTTATAACAGTAGTCTAGTGTGAGGGGTTATAACAGTCGTCTATTGTGAGGGGTTATAACAGTAGTCTAGTGTGAGGGGTTATGTCAGTAGTCTAGAGTGAGGGGTTATAACAGTAGTCTAGTGTGATGGGTTACGTCAGTAGTCTAGTGTGAGGGGTTATAACTGTAGTCTAGTGTAAGGGGTTATAACAGTAGTCTAGTGTGAGGGGTTATGTCAGTAGTCTAGTGTGAGGGGTTATGTCAGTAGTCTAGTGTGAGGGGTTATAACAGTAGTCTAGTGTGAGGGGTTATGTCAGTAGTCTAGTGTGAGGGGTTATAACAGTAGTCTAGTGTTAGGGGTTATAACAGTAGTCTAGTGTGAGGGGTTATGTCAGTAGTCTAGTGTGAGGGGTTATGACAGTAGTCTAGTGTGAGGGGTTATAACAGTAGTCTAGTGTGAGGGGTTATAACAGTAGTCTAGTGTGAGGGGTTATGTCAGTAGTCTAGTGTGAGGGGTTATAACAGTAGTCTAGTGTGAGGGGTTATGACAGTAGTTTTGTGTGAGGGGTTATAACAGTAGTCTAGTGTGAGGGGTTATGTCAGTAGTCTAGTGTGAGGGGTTATAACAGTAGTCTAGTGTGAGGGGTTACGTCAGTAGTCTAGTGTGAGGGGTTACGTCAGTAGTCTAGTGTGAGGGGTTATGACAGAAGTCTAGTGTGAGGAGTTACGTCAGTAGTCTAGTGTGAGGATTTATAACAGTAGTCTAGTGTGAGGGGTTATGTCAGTAGTCTAGTGTGAGGGGTTATGACAGTAGTCTAGTGTGAGGGGTTATGTCAGTAGTCTAGTGTGAGGGGTTATAACAGTAGTCTAGTGTTAGGGGTTATAACAGTAGTCTAGTGTGAGGGGTTATGTCAGTAGTCTAGTGTGAGGGGTATGACAGTAGTCTAGTGTGAGGGGTTATAACAGTAGTCTAGTGTGAGGGGTTATAACAGTAGTCTAGTGTGAGGGGTTATGTCAGTAGTCTAGTGTGAGGGGTTATAACAGTAGTCTAGTGTGAGGGGTTATGACAGTAGTTTTGTGTGAGGGGTTATAACAGTAGTCTAGTGTGAGGGGTTATGTCAGTAGTCTAGTGTGAGGGGTTATAACAGTAGTCTAGTGTGAGGGGTTACGTCAGTAGTCTAGTGTGAGGGGTTACGTCAGTAGTCTAGTGTGAGGGGTTATGACAGTAGTCTAGTGTGAGGGGTTACGTCAGTAGTCTAGTGTGAGGAGTTATAACAGTAGTCTAGTGTGAGGGGTTATGACAGTAGTCTAGTGTGAGGGGTTATAACAGTAGTCTAGTGTGAGGGGTTATGTCAGTAGTCTAGTGTGAGGGGTTATAACAGTAGTCTAGTGTTAGGGGTTATAACAGTAGTCTAGTGTGAGGGGTTATAACAGTAGTCTAGTGTGAGGGGTTATGTCAGTAGTCTAGTGGGAGGGGTTATAACAGTAGTCTAGTGTCAGGGGTTATGACAGTAGTTTTGTGTGAGGGGTTATAACAGTAGTCTAGTGTGAGGGGTTATGTCAGTAGTCTAGTGTGAGGGGTTATAACAGTAGTCTAGTGTGAGGGGTTACGTCAGTAGTCTAGTGTGAGGGGTTACGTCAGTAGTCTAGTGTGAGGGGTTATGACAGTAGTCTAGTGTGAGGGGTTACGTCAGTAGTCTAGTGTGAGGAGTTATGTCAGTAGTCTAGTGTGAGGGGTTATGTCAGTAGTCTAGTGAGGGGTTATGTCAGTAGTCTAGTGTGAGGGGTTATGTCAGTAGTCTAGTGTGAGGGGTTATGCCAGTAGTCTAGTGTGAGGGGTTATGACAGTAGTCTAGTGAGGGGTTATGTCAGTAGTCTAGTGTGAGGGGTTATGTCAGTAGTCTAGTGTGAGGGGTTATGTCAGTAGTCTAGTGTGAGGGGTTACAACAGTAGTCTAGTGAGGGGTTATGACAGTAGTGTAGTGTGAGGGGTTATGACAGTTGTCTAGTGTGAGGGGTTACGTCAGTAGTGTAGTGTGAGGGGTTATAACAGTAGTCTAGTGTGAGGGGTTATAACAGTAGTCTAGTGTGAGGGGTTATAACAGTAGTCTAGTGTGAGGGGTTATAACAGTAGTCTAGTGTGAGGGATTATGTCAGTAGTCTAGTGTGAAGGGTTATAACAGTAGTCTGGTGTGAGGGGTTATAACAGTAGTCTAGTGTGAGGGGTTATGACAGTAGTCTAGTGTGAGGGGTTATGACAGTAGTTTAGTGTGAGGGGTTATGACAGTAGTCTAGTGTGAGGGGTTATGTCAGTAGTCTAGTATGAGGGGTTATGACAGTAGTCTAGTGTGAGGGGTTATGGCAGTAGTCTAGTGTGAGGGGTTATGTCAGTAGTCTAGTGTGAGGGGTTATAACAGTAGTCTAGTGTGAGGGGTTATGTCAGTAGTCTAGTGTGAGGGGTTATAACAGTAGTCTAGTGTGAGGAGTTATGTCAGTAGTCTAGTGTGAGGGGTTATGACAGTAGTCTAGTGTGAGGGGTTATAACAGTAGTCTAGTGTGAGGAGTTATGTCAGTAGTCTAGTGTGAGGGGTTATAACAGTAGTCTAATGTGAGGGGTTATAACAGTAGTCTAGTGTGAGGGGTTATAACAGTAGTCTAGTGTGAGGGGTTATAACAGTAGTCTAGTGTGAGGGGTTATAACAGTAGTCTAGTGTGAGGGGTTATAACAGAAGTCTAATGTCAGGGGTTATAACAGTAGTCTAGTGTGAGGGGTTACGTCAGTAGTCTAGTGTGAGGGGTTACGTCAGTAGTCTAGTGTGAGGGGTTACGTGAGTAGTCTAGTGTGAGGGGTTACGTCAGTAGTCTAGTGTGAGGGGTTACGTGAGTAGTCTAGTGTGAGGGGTTATGTCAGTAGTCTAGTGTGAGCGGTTGTGTCAGTAGTCTACTGTGAGGGGTTATAACAGTAGTCTAGTGTGAGGGGTTATGACAGTAGTCTAGTGTGAGGGGTTATAACAGTAGTCTAGTGTGAGGGGTTATGTCAGTAGTCTAGTGAGGGGTAACGTCAGTAGTCTAGTGTGAGGGGTTATAACAGTAGTCTAGTGTGAGGGGTTATGAAAGTAGTCTAGTGTGAGGGGTTATGTCAGTAGTCTAGTATGAGGGGTTATAACAGTAGTCTAGTGTGAGGGGAGATGACTGTAGTGTAGTGTGAGGGGTTATAACAGAAGTCTAGTTTGAGGGGTTATAACAGTAGTCTAGTGTGAGGGGTTACGTCAGTAATCTGGTGTGAGGGGTTACGTCAGTAATCTAGTGTGAGGGGTTATGTCAGTAGTCTAGTATGAGGGGTTATGACAGTAGTCTAGTGAGGGGTTATAACAGTAGTCTAGATAGGGGTTATAACAGTAGTCTAGTGTGAGGGGTTATGTCAGTAGTCTAGTGTGAAGGGTTTTGTCAGTAGTCTAGTGTGAGGGGTTATGTCAGTAGTCTAGTGTGAGGGGTTATGTCAGTAGTCTAGTGTGAGGGGTTATAACAGTATTCTAGTGTGAGGGGTTATAACAGTAGTCTAGTTTGAGGGGTTATAACAGTAGTCTAGTGAGGGGTTATAACAGTAGTCTAGATAGGGGTTATGTCAGTAGTCTAGTGTGAGGGGTTATGTCAGTAGTCTAGTGTGAGGGGTTATGTCAGTAGTCTAGTGTGAGGGGTTATGTCATTAGTCTAGTGTGAGGGGTTATAACAGTAGTCTAGTGTGAGGGGTTATAACAGTAGTCTAGTTTGAGGGGTTATAACAGTAGTCTAGTGTGAGGGGTTATGACAGTAGTCTAGTGTGAGGGGTTATGTCAGTAGTCTAGTATGAGGGGTTATGTCAGTAGTCTAGTATGAGGGGTTATGAAAGTAGTCTAGTATGAGGGGTTATAACAGTAGTGTAGTGTGAGGGGTTATAACAGTAGTCTAGTGTGAGGGGTTATAACAGTAGTGTAGTGTGAGGGGTTATAACAGTAGTCTAGTGTGAGGGGTTATAACAGTAGTCTAGTGCGAGGGGTTATGTCAGTAGTCTAGTGTGAGGGGTTATGACAGTAGTCTAGTGTGAGGGGTTGTAACAGTAGTCTAGTGTGAGGGGTTATAACAGTAGTCTAGTGTCAGGGGTTATGTCAGTAGTCTAGTGTGAGGGGTTATGACAGTAGTCTAGTGTGAGGGGTTATAACAGTAGTCTAGTGTGAGGGGTCATGTCAGTAGTCTAGTGTGAGGGGTTATGACAGTAGTCTAGTGTGAGGGGTTATAACAGTAGTCTAGTGTGAGGGGTTATGTCAGTAGTCTAGTGTGAGGGGTTATGACAGTAGTCTAGTGTGAGGGGTTATAACAGTAGTCTAGTGTGAGGGGTTATGACAGTAGTCTAGTGTGAGGGGTTATAACAGTAGTCTAGTGTGAGGGGTTATAACAGTAGTCTAGTGTGAGGGGTTATAACAGTAGTCTAGTGTGAGGGGTTATAACAGTAGTCTAGTGTGAGGGGTCATGTCAGTAGTCTAGTGTGAGGGGTTATGACAGTAGTCTAGTGTGAGGGGTTATAACAGTAGTCTAGTGTGAGGGGTTATGTCAGTAGTTTAGTGTGAGGGGTTATGTCAGTAGTCTAGTGTGAGGGGTTATGTCAGTAGTCTAGTGTGAGGGGTTATGACAGTAGTCTAGTGTGAGGGGTTATAACAGTAGTCTAGTGTGAGGGGTCATGTCAGTAGTCTAGTGTGAGGGGTCATGTCAGTAGTCTAGTGTGAGGGGTTATAACAGTAGTCTAGTGTGAGGGGTTATGACAGTAGTCTAGTGTGAGGGGTTATAACAGTAGTCTAGTGTGAGGGGTTATGTCAGTAGTCTAGTGTGAGGGGTTATGTCAGTAGTCTAGTGTGAGGGGTTATGTCAGTAGTCTAGTGTGAGGGGTTATAACAGTAATCTAGTGAGGGGTTATAACCGTAGTCTAGTGTGAGGGGTTATAACAGTAGTCTAGTGTGAGGGGTTATAACAGTAGTCTAGTGAGGGGTTATAACAGTAGTCTAGATAGGGGTTATAACAGTAGTCTAGTGTGAGGGGTTATGTCAGTAGTCTAGTGTGAGGGGTTATGTCAGTAGTCTAGTGTGAGGGGTTATGTCAGTAGTCTAGTGTGAGGGGTTATGTCAGTAATCTAGTGTGAGGGGTTACGTCAGTAGTCTAGTGTGAGGGGTTGTAACAGTAGTCTAGTGTGAGGGGTTATGTCAGTAGTCTAGTGTGAGGGGTTATAACAGTAGTCTAGTGTGAGGGGTTATAACAGTAGTCTAGTGTGAGGGGTTACAACAGTAGTCTAGTGTGAGGGGTTATAACAGTAGTCTAGTGTGGGGTTATGTCAGTAGTCTAGTGTGAGGGGTTATGCCAGTAGTCTAGTGTGAGGGATTATGACAGTAGTCTAGTGTGAGGGGTTATAACAGTAGTCTAGTGTGAGGGGTTATAACAGTAGTCTAGTTTGAGGGGTTATAACAGTAGTCTAGTGAGGGGTTATAACAGTAGTCTAGATAGGGGTTATGTCAGTAGTCTAGTGTGAGGGGTTATGTCAGTAGTCTAGTGTGAGGGGTTATGTCAGTAGTCTAGTGTGAGGGGTTATGTCAGTAGTCTAGTGTGAGGGGTTATAACAGTAGTCTAGTGTGAGGGGTTATACCAGTAGTCTAGTGTGAGGGGTTATGTCAGTAGTCTAGTGTGAGGGGTTATGTCAGTAGTCTAGTGTGAGGGGTTGTAACAGTAGTCTAGTGTGAGGGGTTATAACAGTAGTCTAGTGTGAGGGGTTATAACAGTAGTCTAGTGTGAGGGGTTATAACAGTAGTCTAGATAGGGGTTATGTCAGTAGTCTAGTGTGAGGGGTTATAATAGTAGTCTAGTGTGAGGGGTTATGTCAGTAGTCTAGTGTGAGGGGTTAAGTCAGTAGTCTAGTGTGAGGGGTTATAACAGTATTCTAGTGTGAGGGGTTATAACAGTAGTCTAATTTGAGGGGTTATAACAGTAGTCTAGTGAGGGGTTATAACAGTAGTCTAGATAGGGGTTATGTCAGTAGTCTAGTGTGAGGGGTTATGTCAGTAGTCTAGTGTGAGGGGTTATAACAGTAGTCTAGTGTGAGGGGTTATAACAGTAGTCTAGTTTGAGGGGTTATAACAGTAGTCTAGTGTGAGGGGTTATGACAGTAGTCTAGTGTGAGGGGTTATGTCAGTAGTCTAGTATGAGGGGTTATGAAAGTAGTCTAGTATGAGGGGTTATAACAGTAGTGTAGTGTGAGGGGTTATAACAGTAGTCTAGTGTGAGGGGTTATAACAGTAGTCTAGTGTGAGGGGTTATGTCAGTAGTCTAGTGTGAGGGGTTATGACAGTAGTCTAGTGTGAGGGGTTATAACAGTAGTCTAGTGTGAGGGGTCATGTCAGTAGTCTAGTGTGAGGGGTTATGACAGTAGTCTAGTGTGAGGGGTTATAACAGTAGTCTAGTGTGAGGGGTTATGTCAGTAGTCTAGTGTGAGGGGTTATGACAGTAGTCTAGTGTGAGGGGTTATGACAGTAGTCTAGTGTGAGGGGTTATAACAGTAGTCTAGTGTGAGGGGTTATGACAGTAGTCTAGTGTGAGGGGTTATAACAGTAGTCTAGTGTGAGGGGTCATGTCAGTAGTCTAGTGTGAGGGGTCATGTCAGTAGTCTAGTGTGAGGGGTTATGTCAGTAGTCTAGTGTGAGGGGTTATGTCAGTAGTCTAGTGTGAGGGGTTATAACAGTAGTCTAGTGAGGGGTTATAACAGTAGTCTAGTGTGAGGGGTTATAACAGTAGTCTAGTGAGGGGTTATAACAGTAGTCTAGATAGGGGTTATAACAGAAGTCTAGTGTGAGGGGTTATGTCAGTAGTCTAGTGTGAGGGGTTATGTCAGTAGTCTAGTGTGAGGGGTTATGTCAGTAGTCTAGTGTGAGGGGTTATGTCAGTAATCTAGTGTGAGGGGTTACGTCAGTAGTCTAGTGTGAGGGGTTGTAACAGTAGTCTAGTGTGAGGGGTTATGTCAGTAGTCTAGTGTGAGGGGTTATAACAGTAGTCTAGTGTGAGGGTTTATAACAGTAGTCTAGTATGAGGGGTTACGTCAGTAGTCTAGTGTGAGGGGTTATAACAGTAGTCTAGTGTGGGGTTATGTCAGTAGTCTAGTGTGAGGGGTTATGCCAGTAGTCTAGTGTGAGGGGTTATGACAGTAGTCTAGTGTGAGGGGTTATAACAATAGTCTAGTGTAAGGGGTTATAACAGTAGTCTAGTTTGAGGGGTTATAACAGTAGTCTAGTGAGGGGTTATAACAGTAGTCTAGATAGGGGTTATGTCAGTAGTCTAGTGTGAGGGGTTATGTCAGTAGTCTAGTGTGAGGGGTTATGTCAGTAGTCTAGTGTGAGGGGTTATGTCAGTAGTCTAGTGTGAGGGGTTATAACAGTAGTCTAGTGTGAGGGGTTATAACAGTAGTCTAGTGTGAGGGGTTATGTCAGTAGTCTAGTGTGAGGGGTTATGTCAGTAGTCTAGTATGAGGGGTTGTAACAGTAGTCTAGTGTGAGGGGTTATAACAGTAGTCTAGTGTGAGGGGTTATAACAGTAGTCTAGTGTGAGGGGTTATAACAGTAGTCTAGATAGGGGTTATGTCAGTAGTCTAGTGTGAGGGGTTATAACAGTAGTCTAGTGTGAGGGGTTATGTCAGTAGTCTAGTGTGAGGGGTTATGTCAGTAGTCTAGTGTGAGGGGTTATAACAGTATTCTAGTGTGAGGGGTTATAACAGTAGTCTAATTTGAGGGGTTATAACAGTAGTCTAGTGAGGGGTTATAACAGTAGTCTAGATAGGGGTTATGTCAGTAGTCTAGTGTGAGGGGTTATGTCAGTAGTCTAGTGTGAGGGGTTATAACAGTAGTCTAGTGTGAGGGGTTATAACAGTAGTCTAGTTTGAGGGGTTATAACAGTAGTCTAGTGTGAGGGGTTATGACAGTAGTCTAGTGTGAGGGGTTATGTCAGTAGTCTAGTATGAGGGGTTATGAAAGTAGTCTAGTATGAGGGGTTATAACAGTAGTGTAGTGTGAGGGGTTATAACAGTAGTCTAGTGTGAGAGGTTATAACAGTAGTCTAGTGTGAGGGGTTATGTCAGTAGTCTAGTGTGAGGGGTTATGACAGTAGTCTAGTGTGAGGGGTTATAACAGTAGTCTAGTGTGAGGGGTCATGTCAGTAGTCTAGTGTGAGGGGTTATGACAGTAGTCTAGTGTGAGGGGTTATAACAGTAGTCTAGTGTGAGGGGTTATGTCAGTAGTCTAGTGTGAGGGGTTATGACAGTAGTCTAGTGTGAGGGGTTATAACAGTAGTCTAGTGTGAGGGGTTATGACAGTAGTCTAGTGTGAGGGGTTATAACAGTAGTCTAGTGTGAGGGGTTATAACAGTAGTCTAGTGTGAGGGGTTATAACAGTAGTCTAGTGTGAGGGGTTATAACAGTAGTCTAGTGTGAGGGGTCATGTCAGTAGTCTAGTGTGAGGGGTTATGACAGTAGTCTAGTGTGAGGGGTTATAACAGTAGTCTAGTGTGAGGGGTTATGTCAGTAGTCTAGTGTGAGGGGTTATGTCAGTAGTCTAGTGTGAGGGGTTATGTCAGTAGTCTAGTGTGAGGGGTTATGACAGTAGTCTAGTGTGAGGGGTTATAACAGTAGTCTAGTGTGAGGGGTCATGTCAGTAGTCTAGTGTGAGGGGTCATGTCAGTAGTCTAGTGTGAGGGGTTATGTCAGTAGTCTAGTGTGAGGGGTTATGTCAGTAGTCTAGTGTGAGGGGTTATAACAGTAGTCTAGTGAGGGGTTATAACAGTAGTCTAGTGTGAGGGGTTATAACAGTAGTCTAGTGAGGGGTTATAACAGTAGTCTAGATAGGGGTTATAACAGAAGTCTAGTGTGAGGGGTTATGTCAGTAGTCTAGTGTGAGGGGTTATGTCAGTAGTCTAGTGTGAGGGGTTATGTCAGTAGTCTAGTGTGAGTGGTTATGTCAGTAATCTAGTGTGAGGGGTTACGTCAGTAGTCTAGTGTGAGGGGTTGTAACAGTAGTCTAGTGTGAGGGGTTATGTCAGTAGTCTAGTGTGAGGGGTTATAACAGTAGTCTAGTGTGAGGGGTTATAACAGTAGTCTAGTATGAGGGGTTACGTCAGTAGTCTAGTGTGAGGGGTTATAACAGTAGTCTAGTGTGGGGTTATGTCAGTAGTCTAGTGTGAGGGGTTATGCCAGTAGTCTAGTGTGAGGGGTTATGACAGTAGTCTAGTGTGAGGGGTTATAACAATAGTCTAGTGTAAGGGGTTATAACAGTAGTCTAGTTTGAGGGGTTATAACAGTAGTCTAGTGAGGGGTTATAACAGTAGTCTAGATAGGGGTTATGTCAGTAGTCTAGTGTGAGGGGTTATGTCAGTAGTCTAGTGTGAGGGGTTATGTCAGTAGTCTAGTGTGAGGGGTTATGTCAGTAGTCTAGTGTGAGGGGTTATAACAGTAGTCTAGTGTGAGGGGTTATAACAGTAGTCTAGTGTGAGGGGTTATGTCAGTAGTCTAGTGTGAGGGGTTATGTCAGTAGTCTAGTGTGAGGGGTTATAACAGTATTCTAGTGTGAGGGGTTATAACAGTAGTCTAATTTGAGGGGTTATAACAGTAGTCTAGTGAGGGGTTATAACAGTAGTCTAGATAGGGGTTATGTCAGTAGTCTAGTGTGAGGGGTTATGTCAGTAGTCTAGTGTGAGGGGTTATAACAGTAGTCTAGTGTGAGGGGTTATAACAGTAGTCTAGTTTGAGGGGTTATAACAGTAGTCTAGTGTGAGGGGTTATGACAGTAGTCTAGTGTGAGGGGTTATGACAGTAGTCTAGTGTGAGGGGTTATAACAGTAGTCTAGTGTGAGGGGTTATGACAGTAGTCTAGTGTGAGGGGTTATAACAGTAGTCTAGTGTGAGGGGTTATAACAGTAGTCTAGTGTGAGGGGTTATAACAGTAGTCTAGTGTGAGGGGTTATAACAGTAGTCTAGTGTGAGGGGTCATGTCAGTAGTCTAGTGTGAGGGGTTATGACAGTAGTCTAGTGTGAGGGGTTATAACAGTAGTCTAGTGTGAGGGGTTATGTCAGTAGTCTAGTGTGAGGGGTTATGTCAGTAGTCTAGTGTGAGGGGTTATGTCAGTAGTCTAGTGTGAGGGATTATGACAGTAGTCTAGTGTGAGGGGTTATAACAGTAGTCTAGTGTGAGGGGTCATGTCAGTAGTCTAGTGTGAGGGGTCATGTCAGTAGTCTAGTGTGAGGGGTTATGTCAGTAGTCTAGTGTGAGGGGTTATGTCAGTAGTCTAGTGTGAGGGGTTATAACAGTAGTCTAGTGAGGGGTTATAACAGTAGTCTAGTGTGAGGGGTTATAACAGTAGTCTAGTGAGGGGTTATAACAGTAGTCTAGATAGGGGTTATAACAGAAGTCTAGTGTGAGGGGTTATGCCAGTAGTCTAGTGTGAGGGGTTATGACAGTAGTCTAGTGTGAGGGGTTATAACAATAGTCTAGTGTAAGGGGTTATAACAGTAGTCTAGTTTGAGGGGTTATAACAGTAGTCTAGTGAGGGGTTATAACAGTAGTCTAGATAGGGGTTATGTCAGTAGTCTAGTGTGAGGGGTTATGTCAGTAGTCTAGTGTGAGGGGTTATGTCAGTAGTCTAGTGTGAGGGGTTATGTCAGTAGTCTAGTGTGAGGGGTTATAACAGTAGTCTAGTGTGAGGGGTTATAACAGTAGTCTAGTGTGAGGGGTTATGTCAGTAGTCTAGTGTGAGGGGTTATGTCAGTAGTCTAGTGTGAGGGGTTATAACAGTATTCTAGTGTGAGGGGTTATAACAGTAGTCTAATTTGAGGGGTTATAACAGTAGTCTAGTGAGGGGTTATAACAGTAGTCTAGATAGGGGTTATGTCAGTAGTCTAGTGTGAGGGGTTATGTCAGTAGTCTAGTGTGAGGGGTTATAACAGTAGTCTAGTGTGAGGGGTTATAACAGTAGTCTAGTTTGAGGGGTTATAACAGTAGTCTAGTGTGAGGGGTTATGACAGTAGTCTAGTGTGAGGGGTTATGACAGTAGTCTAGTGTGAGGGGTTATAACAGTAGTCTAGTGTGAGGGGTTATGACAGTAGTCTAGTGTGAGGGGTTATAACAGTAGTCTAGTGTGAGGGGTTATAACAGTAGTCTAGTGTGAGGGGTTATAACAGTAGTCTAGTGTGAGGGGTTATAACAGTAGTCTAGTGTGAGGGGTCATGTCAGTAGTCTAGTGTGAGGGGTTATGACAGTAGTCTAGTGTGAGGGGTTATAACAGTAGTCTAGTGTGAGGGGTTATGTCAGTAGTCTAGTGTGAGGGGTTATGTCAGTAGTCTAGTGTGAGGGGTTATGTCAGTAGTCTAGTGTGAGGGATTATGACAGTAGTCTAGTGTGAGGGGTTATAACAGTAGTCTAGTGTGAGGGGTCATGTCAGTAGTCTAGTGTGAGGGGTCATGTCAGTAGTCTAGTGTGAGGGGTTATGTCAGTAGTCTAGTGTGAGGGGTTATGTCAGTAGTCTAGTGTGAGGGGTTATAACAGTAGTCTAGTGAGGGGTTATAACAGTAGTCTAGTGTGAGGGGTTATAACAGTAGTCTAGTGAGGGGTTATAACAGTAGTCTAGATAGGGGTTATAACAGAAGTCTAGTGTGAGGGGTTATGTCAGTAGTCTAGTGTGAGGGGTTATGTCAGTAGTCTAGTGTGAGGGGTTATGTCAGTAGTCTAGTGTGAGGGGTTATGTCAGTAATCTAGTGTGAGGGGTTACGTCAGTAGTCTAGTGTGAGGGGTTGTAACAGTAGTCTAGTGTGAGGGGTTATGTCAGTAGTCTAGTGTGAGGGGTTATAACAGTAGTCTAGTGTGAGGGGTTATAACAGTAGTCTAGTATGAGGGGTTACGTCAGTAGTCTAGTGTGAGGGGTTATAACAGTAGTCTAGTGTGGGGTTATGTCAGTAGTCTAGTGTGAGGGGTTATGCCAGTAGTCTAGTGTGAGGGGTTATGACAGTAGTCTAGTGTGAGGGGTTATAACAATAGTCTAGTGTAAGGGGTTATAACAGTAGTCTAGTTTGAGGGGTTATAACAGTAGTCTAGTGAGGGGTTATAACAGTAGTCTAGATAGGGGTTATGTCAGTAGTCTAGTGTGAGGGGTTATGTCAGTAGTCTAGTGTGAGGGGTTATGTCAGTAGTCTAGTGTGAGGGGTTATGTCAGTAGTCTAGTGTGAGGGGTTATAACAGTAGTCTAGTGTGAGGGGTTATAACAGTAGTCTAGTGTGAGGGGTTATGTCAGTAGTCTAGTGTGAGGGGTTATGTCAGTAGTCTAGTGTGAGGGGTTGTAACAGTAGTCTAGTGTGAGGGGTTATAACAGTAGTCTAGTGTGAGGGGTTATAACAGTAGTCTAGTGTGAGGGGTTATAACAGTAGTCTAGATAGGGGTTATGTCAGTAGTCTAGTGTGAGGGGTTATGTCAGTAGTCTAGTGTGAGGGATTATGTCAGTAGTCTAGTGTGAGGGGTTATGTCAGTAGTCTAGTGTGAGGGGTTATAACAGTAGTCTAGTGTGAGGGGTTATAACAGTAGTCTAGTGTGAGGGGTTATGTCAGTAGTCTAGTGTGAGGGGTTATGTCAGTAGTCTAGTGTGAGGGGTTGTAACAGTAGTCTAGTGTGAGGGGTTATAACATTAGTCTAGTGTGAGGGGTTATAACAGTAGTGTAGAGTGAGGGGTTATAACAGTAGTCTAGTGTGAGGGGTTATAACAGTAGTCTAGTGTGAGGGGTTATGTCAGTAGTCTAGTGTGAGGGGTTATGACAGTAGTCTAGTGTGAGGGGTTGTAACAGTAGTCTAGTGTGAGGGGTTATAACAGTAGTCTAGTGTGAGGGGTTATAACAGTAGTCTAGTGTGAGGGGTTATAACAGTAGTCTAGTGTGAGGGGTTATAACAGTAGTCTAGTGTGAGGGGTCATGTCAGTAGTCTAGTGTGAGGGGTTATGACAGTAGTCTAGTGTGAGGGGTTATAACAGTAGTCTAGTGTGAGGGGTTATGTCAGTAGTCTAGTGTGAGGGGTTATGACAGTAGTCTAGTGTGAGGGGTTATAACAGTAGTCTAGTGTGAGGGGTCATGTCAGTAGTCTAGTGTGAGGGGTCATGTCAGTAGTCTAGTGTGAGGGGTTATAACAGTAGTCTAGTGTGAGGGGTTATGACAGTAGTCTAGTGTGAGGGGTTATAACAGTAGTCTAGTGTGAGGGGTTATAACAGTAGTCTAGTGTGAGGGGTTATAACAGTAGTCTAGTGTGAGGGGTTATGTCAGTAGTCTAGTTTGAGGGGTAATAACAGTAGTCTAGTGTGAGGGGTTATGACAGTAGTCTAGTGTGAGGGGTTATGTCAGTAGTCTAGTATGAGGGGTTATGAAAGTAGTCTAGTATGAGGGGTTATAACAGTAGTGTAGTGTGAGGGGTTATAACAGTAGTCTAGTGTGAGGGGTTATAACAGTAGTCTAGTGTGAGGGGTTATGTCAGTAGTCTAGTGTGAGGGGTTATGACAGTAGTCTAGTGTGAGGGGTTATAACAGTAGTCTAGTGTGAGGGGTCATGTCAGTAGTCTAGTGTGAGGGGTTATGACAGTAGTCTAGTGTGAGGGGTTATAACAGTAGTCTAGTGTGAGGGGTTATGTCAGTAGTCTAGTGTGAGGGGTTATGACAGTAGTCTAGTGTGAGGGGTTATGACAGTAGTCTAGTGTGAGGGGTTATAACAGTAGTCTAGTGTGAGGGGTTATGACAGTAGTCTAGTGTGAGGGGTTATAACAGTAGTCTAGTGTGAGGGGTCATGTCAGTAGTCTAGTGTGAGGGGTCATGTCAGTAGTCTAGTGTGAGGGGTTATGTCAGTAGTCTAGTGTGAGGGGTTATGTCAGTAGTCTAGTGTGAGGGGTTATAACAGTAGTCTAGTGAGGGGTTATAACAGTAGTCTAGTGTGAGGGGTTATAACAGTAGTCTAGTGAGGGGTTATAACAGTAGTCTAGATAGGGGTTATAACAGAAGTCTAGTGTGAGGGGTTATGTCAGTAGTCTAGTGTGAGGGGTTATGTCAGTAGTCTAGTGTGAGGGGTTATGTCAGTAGTCTAGTGTGAGGGGTTATGTCAGTAATCTAGTGTGAGGGGTTACGTCAGTAGTCTAGTGTGAGGGGTTGTAACAGTAGTCTAGTGTGAGGGGTTATGTCAGTAGTCTAGTGTGAGGGGTTATAACAGTAGTCTAGTGTGAGGGTTTATAACAGTAGTCTAGTATGAGGGGTTACGTCAGTAGTCTAGTGTGAGGGGTTATAACAGTAGTCTAGTGTGGGGTTATGTCAGTAGTCTAGTGTGAGGGGTTATGCCAGTAGTCTAGTGTGAGGGGTTATGACAGTAGTCTAGTGTGAGGGGTTATAACAATAGTCTAGTGTAAGGGGTTATAACAGTAGTCTAGTTTGAGGGGTTATAACAGTAGTCTAGTGAGGGGTTATAACAGTAGTCTAGATAGGGGTTATGTCAGTAGTCTAGTGTGAGGGGTTATGTCAGTAGTCTAGTGTGAGGGGTTATGTCAGTAGTCTAGTGTGAGGGGTTATGTCAGTAGTCTAGTATGAGGGGTTGTAACAGTAGTCTAGTGTGAGGGGTTATAACAGTAGTCTAGTGTGAGGGGTTATAACAGTAGTCTAGTGTGAGGGGTTATAACAGTAGTCTAGATAGGGGTTATGTCAGTAGTCTAGTGTGAGGGGTTATAACAGTAGTCTAGTGTGAGGGGTTATGTCAGTAGTCTAGTGTGAGGGGTTATGTCAGTAGTCTAGTGTGAGGGGTTATAACAGTATTCTAGTGTGAGGGGTTATAACAGTAGTCTAATTTGAGGGGTTATAACAGTAGTCTAGTGAGGGGTTATAACAGTAGTCTAGATAGGGGTTATGTCAGTAGTCTAGTGTGAGGGGTTATGTCAGTAGTCTAGTGTGAGGGGTTATAACAGTAGTCTAGTGTGAGGGGTTATAACAGTAGTCTAGTTTGAGGGGTTATAACAGTAGTCTAGTGTGAGGGGTTATGACAGTAGTCTAGTGTGAGGGGTTATGTCAGTAGTCTAGTATGAGGGGTTATGAAAGTAGTCTAGTATGAGGGGTTATAACAGTAGTGTAGTGTGAGGGGTTATAACAGTAGTCTAGTGTGAGGGGTTATAACAGTAGTCTAGTGTGAGGGGTTATGTCAGTAGTCTAGTGTGAGGGGTTATGACAGTAGTCTAGTGTGAGGGGTTATAACAGTAGTCTAGTGTGAGGGGTCATGTCAGTAGTCTAGTGTGAGGGGTTATGACAGTAGTCTAGTGTGAGGGGTTATAACAGTAGTCTAGTGTAAGGGGTTATGTCAGTAGTCTAGTGTGAGGGGTTATGACAGTAGTCTAGTGTGAGGGGTTATAACAGTAGTCTAGTGTGAGGGGTTATGACAGTAGTCTAGTGTGAGGGGTTATAACAGTAGTCTAGTGTGAGGGGTTATAACAGTAGTCTAGTGTGAGGGGTTATAACAGTAGTCTAGTGTGAGGGGTTATAACAGTAGTCTAGTGTGAGGGGTCATGTCAGTAGTCTAGTGTGAGGGGTTATGACAGTAGTCTAGTGTGAGTGGTTATGTCAGTAGTCTAGTGTGAGGGGTTATGTCAGTAGTCTAGTGTGAGGGGTTATGTCAGTAGTCTAGTGTGAGGGGTTATGTCAGTAGTCTAGTGTGAGGGGTTATGACAGTAGTCTAGTGTGAGGGGTTATAACAGTAGTCTAGTGTGAGGGGTCATGTCAGTAGTCTAGTGTGAGGGGTCATGTCAGTAGTCTAGTGTGAGGGGTTATGTCAGTAGTCTAGTGTGAGGGGTTATGTCAGTAGTCTAGTGTGAGGGGTTATAACAGTAGTCTAGTGAGGGGTTATAACAGTAGTCTAGTGTGAGGGGTTATAACAGTAGTCTAGTGAGGGGTTATAACAGTAGTCTAGATAGGGGTTATAACAGAAGTCTAGTGTGAGGGGTTATGTCAGTAGTCTAGTGTGAGGGGTTATGTCAGTAGTCTAGTGTGAGGGGTTATGTCAGTAGTCTAGTGTGAGGGGTTATGTCAGTAATCTAGTGTGAGGGGTTACGTCAGTAGTCTAGTGTGAGGGGTTGTAACAGTAGTCTAGTGTGAGGGGTTATGTCAGTAGTCTAGTGTGAGGGGTTATAACAGTAGTCTAGTGTGAGGGGTTATAACAGTAGTCTAGTATGAGGGGTTACGTCAGTAGTCTAGTGTGAGGGGTTATAACAGTAGTCTAGTGTGGGGTTATGTCAGTAGTCTAGTGTGAGGGGTTATGCCAGTAGTCTAGTGTGAGGGGTTATGACAGTAGTCTAGTGTGAGGGGTTATAACAATAGTCTAGTGTAAGGGGTTATAACAGTAGTCTAGTTTGAGGGGTTATAACAGTAGTCTAGTGAGGGGTTATAACAGTAGTCTAGATAGGGGTTATGTCAGTAGTCTAGTGTGAGGGGTTATGTCAGTAGTCTAGTGTGAGGGGTTATGTCAGTAGTCTAGTGTGAGGGGTTATGTCAGTAGTCTAGTGTGAGGGGTTATAACAGTAGTCTAGTGTGAGGGGTTATAACAGTAGTCTAGTGTGAGGGGTTATGTCAGTAGTCTAGTGTGAGGGGTTATGTCAGTAGTCTAGTGTGAGGGGTTGTAACAGTAGTCTAGTGTGAGGGGTTATAACAGTAGTCTAGTGTGAGGGGTTATAACAGTAGTCTAGTGTGAGGGGTTATAACAGTAGTCTAGATAGGGGTTATGTCAGTAGTCTAGTGTGAGGGGTTATGTCAGTAGTCTAGTGTGAGGGGTTATGTCAGTAATCTAGTGTGAGGGGTTACGTCAGTAGTCTAGTGTGAGGGGTTGTAACAGTAGTCTAGTGTGAGGGGTTATGTCAGTAGTCTAGTGTGAGGGGTTATGCCAGTAGTCTAGTGTGAGGGGTTATGACAGTAGTCTAGTGTGAGGGGTTATAACAATAGTCTAGTGTAAGGGGTTATAACAGTAGTCTAGTTTGAGGGGTTATAACAGTAGTCTAGTGAGGGGTTATAACAGTAGTCTAGATAGGGGTTATGTCAGTAGTCTAGTGTGAGGGGTTATGTCAGTAGTCTAGTGTGAGGGGTTATGTCAGTAGTCTAGTGTGAGGGGTTATGTCAGTAGTCTAGTGTGAGGGGTTATAACAGTAGTCTAGTGTGAGGGGTTATAACAGTAGTCTAGTGTGAGGGGTTATGTCAGTAGTCTAGTGTGAGGGGTTATGTCAGTAGTCTAGTGTGAGGGGTTATAACAGTATTCTAGTGTGAGGGGTTATAACAGTAGTCTAATTTGAGGGGTTATAACAGTAGTCTAGTGAGGGGTTATAACAGTAGTCTAGATAGGGGTTATGTCAGTAGTCTAGTGTGAGGGGTTATGTCAGTAGTCTAGTGTGAGGGGTTATAACAGTAGTCTAGTGTGAGGGGTTATAACAGTAGTCTAGTTTGAGGGGTTATAACAGTAGTCTAGTGTGAGGGGTTATGACAGTAGTCTAGTGTGAGGGGTTATGACAGTAGTCTAGTGTGAGGGGTTATAACAGTAGTCTAGTGTGAGGGGTTATGACAGTAGTCTAGTGTGAGGGGTTATAACAGTAGTCTAGTGTGAGGGGTTATAACAGTAGTCTAGTGTGAGGGGTTATAACAGTAGTCTAGTGTGAGGGGTTATAACAGTAGTCTAGTGTGAGGGGTCATGTCAGTAGTCTAGTGTGAGGGGTTATGACAGTAGTCTAGTGTGAGGGGTTATAACAGTAGTCTAGTGTGAGGGGTTATGTCAGTAGTCTAGTGTGAGGGGTTATGTCAGTAGTCTAGTGTGAGGGGTTATGTCAGTAGTCTAGTGTGAGGGATTATGACAGTAGTCTAGTGTGAGGGGTTATAACAGTAGTCTAGTGTGAGGGGTCATGTCAGTAGTCTAGTGTGAGGGGTCATGTCAGTAGTCTAGTGTGAGGGGTTATGTCAGTAGTCTAGTGTGAGGGGTTATGTCAGTAGTCTAGTGTGAGGGGTTATAACAGTAGTCTAGTGAGGGGTTATAACAGTAGTCTAGTGTGAGGGGTTATAACAGTAGTCTAGTGAGGGGTTATAACAGTAGTCTAGATAGGGGTTATAACAGAAGTCTAGTGTGAGGGGTTATGTCAGTAGTCTAGTGTGAGGGGTTATGTCAGTAGTCTAGTGTGAGGGGTTATGTCAGTAGTCTAGTGTGAGGGGTTATGTCAGTAATCTAGTGTGAGGGGTTACGTCAGTAGTCTAGTGTGAGGGGTTGTAACAGTAGTCTAGTGTGAGGGGTTATGTCAGTAGTCTAGTGTGAGGGGTTATAACAGTAGTCTAGTGTGAGGGGTTATAACAGTAGTCTAGTATGAGGGGTTACGTCAGTAGTCTAGTGTGAGGGGTTATAACAGTAGTCTAGTGTGGGGTTATGTCAGTAGTCTAGTGTGAGGGGTTATGCCAGTAGTCTAGTGTGAGGGGTTATGACAGTAGTCTAGTGTGAGGGGTTATAACAATAGTCTAGTGTAAGGGGTTATAACAGTAGTCTAGTTTGAGGGGTTATAACAGTAGTCTAGTGAGGGGTTATAACAGTAGTCTAGATAGGGGTTATGTCAGTAGTCTAGTGTGAGGGGTTATGTCAGTAGTCTAGTGTGAGGGGTTATGTCAGTAGTCTAGTGTGAGGGGTTATGTCAGTAGTCTAGTGTGAGGGGTTATAACAGTAGTCTAGTGTGAGGGGTTATAACAGTAGTCTAGTGTGAGGGGTTATGTCAGTAGTCTAGTGTGAGGGGTTATGTCAGTAGTCTAGTGTGAGGGGTTGTAACAGTAGTCTAGTGTGAGGGGTTATAACAGTAGTCTAGTGTGAGGGGTTATAACAGTAGTCTAGTGTGAGGGGTTATAACAGTAGTCTAGATAGGGGTTATGTCAGTAGTCTAGTGTGAGGGGTTATGTCAGTAGTCTAGTGTGAGGGATTATGTCAGTAGTCTAGTGTGAGGGGTTATGTCAGTAGTCTAGTGTGAGGGGTTATAACAGTAGTCTAGTGTGAGGGGTTATAACAGTAGTCTAGTGTGAGGGGTTATGTCAGTAGTCTAGTGTGAGGGGTTATGTCAGTAGTCTAGTGTGAGGGGTTGTAACAGTAGTCTAGTGTGAGGGGTTATAACATTAGTCTAGTGTGAGGGGTTATAACAGTAGTGTAGAGTGAGGGGTTATAACAGTAGTCTAGTGTGAGGGGTTATAACAGTAGTCTAGTGTGAGGGGTTATGTCAGTAGTCTAGTGTGAGGGGTTATGACAGTAGTCTAGTGTGAGGGGTTGTAACAGTAGTCTAGTGTGAGGGGTTATAACAGTAGTCTAGTGTGAGGGGTTATAACAGTAGTCTAGTGTGAGGGGTTATAACAGTAGTCTAGTGTGAGGGGTTATAACAGTAGTCTAGTGTGAGGGGTCATGTCAGTAGTCTAGTGTGAGGGGTTATGACAGTAGTCTAGTGTGAGGGGTTATAACAGTAGTCTAGTGTGAGGGGTTATGTCAGTAGTCTAGTGTGAGGGGTTATGACAGTAGTCTAGTGTGAGGGGTTATAACAGTAGTCTAGTGTGAGGGGTCATGTCAGTAGTCTAGTGTGAGGGGTCATGTCAGTAGTCTAGTGTGAGGGGTTATAACAGTAGTCTAGTGTGAGGGGTTATGACAGTAGTCTAGTGTGAGGGGTTATAACAGTAGTCTAGTGTGAGGGGTTATAACAGTAGTCTAGTGTGAGGGGTTATAACAGTAGTCTAGTGTGAGGGGTTATGTCAGTAGTCTAGTTTGAGGGGTAATAACAGTAGTCTAGTGTGAGGGGTTATGACAGTAGTCTAGTGTGAGGGGTTATGTCAGTAGTCTAGTATGAGGGGTTATGAAAGTAGTCTAGTATGAGGGGTTATAACAGTAGTGTAGTGTGAGGGGTTATAACAGTAGTCTAGTGTGAGGGGTTATAACAGTAGTCTAGTGTGAGGGGTTATGTCAGTAGTCTAGTGTGAGGGGTTATGACAGTAGTCTAGTGTGAGGGGTTATAACAGTAGTCTAGTGTGAGGGGTCATGTCAGTAGTCTAGTGTGAGGGGTTATGACAGTAGTCTAGTGTGAGGGGTTATAACAGTAGTCTAGTGTGAGGGGTTATGTCAGTAGTCTAGTGTGAGGGGTTATGACAGTAGTCTAGTGTGAGGGGTTATGACAGTAGTCTAGTGTGAGGGGTTATAACAGTAGTCTAGTGTGAGGGGTTATGACAGTAGTCTAGTGTGAGGGGTTATAACAGTAGTCTAGTGTGAGGGGTCATGTCAGTAGTCTAGTGTGAGGGGTCATGTCAGTAGTCTAGTGTGAGGGGTTATGTCAGTAGTCTAGTGTGAGGGGTTATGTCAGTAGTCTAGTGTGAGGGGTTATAACAGTAGTCTAGTGAGGGGTTATAACAGTAGTCTAGTGTGAGGGGTTATAACAGTAGTCTAGTGAGGGGTTATAACAGTAGTCTAGATAGGGGTTATAACAGAAGTCTAGTGTGAGGGGTTATGTCAGTAGTCTAGTGTGAGGGGTTATGTCAGTAGTCTAGTGTGAGGGGTTATGTCAGTAGTCTAGTGTGAGGGGTTATGTCAGTAATCTAGTGTGAGGGGTTACGTCAGTAGTCTAGTGTGAGGGGTTGTAACAGTAGTCTAGTGTGAGGGGTTATGTCAGTAGTCTAGTGTGAGGGGTTATAACAGTAGTCTAGTGTGAGGGTTTATAACAGTAGTCTAGTATGAGGGGTTACGTCAGTAGTCTAGTGTGAGGGGTTATAACAGTAGTCTAGTGTGGGGTTATGTCAGTAGTCTAGTGTGAGGGGTTATGCCAGTAGTCTAGTGTGAGGGGTTATGACAGTAGTCTAGTGTGAGGGGTTATAACAATAGTCTAGTGTAAGGGGTTATAACAGTAGTCTAGTTTGAGTGGTTATAACAGTAGTCTAGTGAGGGGTTATAACAGTAGTCTAGATAGGGGTTATGTCAGTAGTCTAGTGTGAGGGGTTATGTCAGTAGTCTAGTGTGAGGGGTTATGTCAGTAGTCTAGTGTGAGGGGTTATGTCAGTAGTCTAGTATGAGGGGTTGTAACAGTAGTCTAGTGTGAGGGGTTATAACAGTAGTCTAGTGTGAGGGGTTATAACAGTAGTCTAGTGTGAGGGGTTATAACAGTAGTCTAGATAGGGGTTATGTCAGTAGTCTAGTGTGAGGGGTTATAACAGTAGTCTAGTGTGAGGGGTTATGTCAGTAGTCTAGTGTGAGGGGTTATGTCAGTAGTCTAGTGTGAGGGGTTATAACAGTATTCTAGTGTGAGGGGTTATAACAGTAGTCTAATTTGAGGGGTTATAACAGTAGTCTAGTGAGGGGTTATAACAGTAGTCTAGATAGGGGTTATGTCAGTAGTCTAGTGTGAGGGGTTATGTCAGTAGTCTAGTGTGAGGGGTTATAACAGTAGTCTAGTGTGAGGGGTTATAACAGTAGTCTAGTTTGAGGGGTTATAACAGTAGTCTAGTGTGAGGGGTTATGACAGTAGTCTAGTGTGAGGGGTTATGTCAGTAGTCTAGTATGAGGGGTTATGAAAGTAGTCTAGTATGAGGGGTTATAACAGTAGTGTAGTGTGAGGGGTTATAACAGTAGTCTAGTGTGAGGGGTTATAACAGTAGTCTAGTGTGAGGGGTTATGTCAGTAGTCTAGTGTGAGGGGTTATGACAGTAGTCTAGTGTGAGGGGTTATAACAGTAGTCTAGTGTGAGGGGTCATGTCAGTAGTCTAGTGTGAGGGGTTATGACAGTAGTCTAGTGTGAGGGGTTATAACAGTAGTCTAGTGTAAGGGGTTATGTCAGTAGTCTAGTGTGAGGGGTTATGACAGTAGTCTAGTGTGAGGGGTTATAACAGTAGTCTAGTGTGAGGGGTTATGACAGTAGTCTAGTGTGAGGGGTTATAACAGTAGTCTAGTGTGAGGGGTTATAACAGTAGTCTAGTGTGAGGGGTTATAACAGTAGTCTAGTGTGAGGGGTTATAACAGTAGTCTAGTGTGAGGGGTCATGTCAGTAGTCTAGTGTGAGGGGTTATGACAGTAGTCTAGTGTGAGTGGTTATGTCAGTAGTCTAGTGTGAGGGGTTATGTCAGTAGTCTAGTGTGAGGGGTTATGTCAGTAGTCTAGTGTGAGGGGTTATGTCAGTAGTCTAGTGTGAGGGGTTATGACAGTAGTCTAGTGTGAGGGGTTATAACAGTAGTCTAGTGTGAGGGGTCATGTCAGTAGTCTAGTGTGAGGGGTCATGTCAGTAGTCTAGTGTGAGGGGTTATGTCAGTAGTCTAGTGTGAGGGGTTATGTCAGTAGTCTAGTGTGAGGGGTTATAACAGTAGTCTAGTGAGGGGTTATAACAGTAGTCTAGTGTGAGGGGTTATAACAGTAGTCTAGTGAGGGGTTATAACAGTAGTCTAGATAGGGGTTATAACAGAAGTCTAGTGTGAGGGGTTATGTCAGTAGTCTAGTGTGAGGGGTTATGTCAGTAGTCTAGTGTGAGGGGTTATGTCAGTAGTCTAGTGTGAGGGGTTATGTCAGTAATCTAGTGTGAGGGGTTACGTCAGTAGTCTAGTGTGAGGGGTTGTAACAGTAGTCTAGTGTGAGGGGTTATGTCAGTAGTCTAGTGTGAGGGGTTATAACAGTAGTCTAGTGTGAGGGGTTATAACAGTAGTCTAGTATGAGGGGTTACGTCAGTAGTCTAGTGTGAGGGGTTATAACAGTAGTCTAGTGTGGGGTTATGTCAGTAGTCTAGTGTGAGGGGTTATGCCAGTAGTCTAGTGTGAGGGGTTATGACAGTAGTCTAGTGTGAGGGGTTATAACAATAGTCTAGTGTAAGGGGTTATAACAGTAGTCTAGTTTGAGGGGTTATAACAGTAGTCTAGTGAGGGGTTATAACAGTAGTCTAGATAGGGGTTATGTCAGTAGTCTAGTGTGAGGGGTTATGTCAGTAGTCTAGTGTGAGGGGTTATGTCAGTAGTCTAGTGTGAGGGGTTATGTCAGTAGTCTAGTGTGAGGGGTTATAACAGTAGTCTAGTGTGAGGGGTTATAACAGTAGTCTAGTGTGAGGGGTTATGTCAGTAGTCTAGTGTGAGGGGTTATGTCAGTAGTCTAGTGTGAGGGGTTGTAACAGTAGTCTAGTGTGAGGGGTTATAACAGTAGTCTAGTGTGAGGGGTTATAACAGTAGTCTAGTGTGAGGGGTTATAACAGTAGTCTAGATAGGGGTTATGTCAGTAGTCTAGTGTGAGGGGTTATGTCAGTAGTCTAGTGTGAGGGGTTATGTCAGTAGTCTAGTGTGAGGGGTTATGTCAGTAGTCTAGTGTGAGGGGTTATAACAGTAGTCTAGTGTGAGGGGTTATAGCAGTAGTCTAGTGTGAGGGGTTATGTCAGTAGTCTAGTGTGAGGGGTTATGTCAGTAGTCTAGTGTGAGGGGTTGTAACAGTAGTCTAGTGTGAGGGGTTATAACATTAGTCTAGTGTGAGGGGTTATAACAGTAGTGTAGAGTGAGGGGTTATAACAGTAGTCTAGTGTGAGGGGTTATAACAGTAGTCTAGTGTGAGGGGTTATGTCAGTAGTCTAGTGTGAGGGGTTATGACAGTAGTCTAGTGTGAGGGGTTGTAACAGTAGTCTAGTGTGAGGGGTTATAACAGTAGTCTAGTGTGAGGGGTTATAACAGTAGTCTAGTGTGAGGGGTTATAACAGTAGTCTAGTGTGAGGGGTTATAACAGTAGTCTAGTGTGAGGGGTCATGTCAGTAGTCTAGTGTGAGGGGTTATGACAGTAGTCTAGTGTGAGGGGTTATAACAGTAGTCTAGTGTGAGGGGTTATGTCAGTAGTCTAGTGTGAGGGGTTATGACAGTAGTCTAGTGTGAGGGGTTATAACAGTAGTCTAGTGTGAGGGGTCATGTCAGTAGTCTAGTGTGAGGGGTCATGTCAGTAGTCTAGTGTGAGGGGTTATAACAGTAGTCTAGTGTGAGGGGTTATGACAGTAGTCTAGTGTGAGGGGTTATAACAGTAGTCTAGTGTGAGGGGTTATAACAGTAGTCTAGTGTGAGGGGTTATAACAGTAGTCTAGTGTGAGGGGTTATGTCAGTAGTCTAGTGTGAGGGGTTATGTCAGTAGTCTAGTGTGAGGGGTTATGTCAGTAGTCTAGTGTGAGGGGTTATAACAGTAGTCTAGTGAGGGGTTATAACAGTAGTCTAGTGTGAGGGGTTATACCAGTAGTCTAGTGTGAGGGGTTATAACAGTAGTCTAGTGAGGTGTTATAACAGTAGTCTAGATAGGGGTTACAACAGTAGTCTAGTGTGAGGGGTTATAACAGTAGTCTAGTGTGGGGTTATGTCAGTAGTCTAGTGTGAGGGGTTATAACAGTAGTCTAGTGTGAGGGGTTATAACAGTAGTCTAGTGTGAGGGGTTATAACAGTAGTCTAGTGTGAGGGGTTATAACAGTAGTCTAGTGTGGGGTTATGTCAGTAGTCTAGTGTGAGGGGTTATAACAGTAGTCTAGTGCGAGGGGTTATAACAGTAGTCTAGTGTGAGGGGTTATAACAGTAGTCTAGTGTGAGGGGTTATAACAGTAGTCTAGTGTGAGGGGTTATAACAGTAGTCTAGTGTGAGGGGTTATAACAGTAGTCTAGTGTGAGGGGTTATGTCAGTAGTCTAGTGTGAGGGGTTATAACAGTAGTCTAGTGTGAGGGGTTATAACAGTAGTCTAGTGTGAGGGGTTATAACAGTAGTCTAGTGTGAGGGGTTATAACAGTAGTCTAGTGAGGGGTTATAACAGTAGTCTAGTGTGAGGGGTTATGTCAGTAGTCTAGTGTGAGGGGTTATAACACTAGTCTAGTGAGGGGTTATAACAGTAGTCTAGTGTGAGGGGTTATGTCAGTAGTCTAGTGTGAGGGGTTATAACACTAGTCTAGTGAGGGGTTATAACAGTAGTCTAGTGTGAGGGGTTATGTCAGTAGTCTAGTGTGAGGGGTAATGTCAGTAGGCTAGTGTGAGGGGTTATAACACTAGTCTAGTGAGGGGTTATAACAGTAGTCTAGTGTGAGGGGTTGTGTCAGGGGAAACGGGTAGCAGTACTCTAATCAGTCTCTCTCTCTCCCTCTCATTTTTCTTTCTCTCTCTGCCCGACATCCCGCTCATTGCTCATACCTATTATCAGATGGCTCATGGACGCAGGCCTGTGCCTGAGGAGATAAACTGCAATGTAATACCTTCATTTCCATAGCAATAGGATGATTATCCTTGATGTCTTGTTTGTGTACATCGCTGCTGTGTCTGTGAGTGTTATCTTGCTAAAAGGTGCCTAAGGGGGTGATGATGAACGCATATTGGAAGCACACACACACACACACACACACACACACACACACACACACACACACACACACACACACACACACACACACAACGACACGCTCCAGGTTACCCTGTGCAAAGAGACCAGACATTAACAAAAGAAACAGAATGAATATTAATCCCTCTCAGCAACGGTGATTCATCTCACTTTTCTCTCTTCGTGTGTTCGTGTATCTGTCTACTTATGTGTGTCTGCACTTGTGTGTTACTGTGTGTGTATCTGTGTGCAGCCTAGCAGCATTAATACTATAGAGACTAGCAGCACCGATACTATAGAGACTAGCAGCACCAATACTATAGAGACTAGCAGCATCAATACTATAGAGACTAGCAGCATCAATACTATAGAGACTAGCAGCACCAATACTATAGAGACTAGCAGCACCGATACTATAGAGACTAGCAGCTCTGATACCATAGAGACTAGCAGCACCGATACTATAGAGACTAGCAGCACCGATACTATAGAGACTAGCAGCTCCGATACCATAGAGACTAGCAGCACCGATACTATAGAGACTAGCAGCACCGATACTATAGAGACTAGCAGCTCCGATACTATAGAGACTAGCAGCACCAATACTATAGAGACTAGCAGAACCAATACTATAGAGACTAGCAGCACCAATACTATAGAGACTATCAGCACCAACACTATAGAGACTAGCAGCACCACTACTATAGAGACTAGCAGCACCAATACTATAGAGACTAGCAGCACCAATACTATAGAGACTAGCAGAACCAATACTATAGAGACTAGCAGCACCAATACTACAGAGACTAGCAGCACCGATACTATAGAGACTAGCAGCACCGATACTATAGAGACTAGCAGCACCAATACTATAGAGACTAGCAGCACCAATACTATAGAGACTAGCAGCACCGATACTATAGAGACTAGCAGCACCAATACTACAGAGACTAGCAGCACCGATACTATAGAGACTAGCAGCACCGATACTATAGAGACTAGTAGCACCAATACTATAGAGACTAGTGGCACCAATACTATAGAGACTAGCATCACCAATACTACAGAGACTAGCAGCACCGATACTATAGAGACTAGCAGCACCAATACTATAGAGACTAGCAGCACCAATACTATAGAGACTAGCAGCACCGATACTATAGAGACTAGCAGCACCAATACTACAGAGACTAGCAGCACCGATACTATAGAGACTAGCAGCACCGATACTATAGAGACTAGTAGCACCAATACTATAGAGACTAGTGGCACCAATACTATAGAGACTAGCATCACCAATACTATAGAGACTAGCAGCACCAATACTAAAGAGACTAGTGGCACCGATACTACAGAGACTAGCAGCACCAACACTATAGAGACTAGCAGCACCAATACTATAGAGACTAGCAGCACCAATACTATAGAGACTAGCAGCACCAATACTATAGAGACTAGCAGCACCGATACTATAGAGACTAGCAGCACCAATACTACAGAGACTAGCAGCACCAATACTATAGAGACTAGCAGCACCGATACTATAGAGACTAGCAGCACCAATACTATAGAGACTAGCAGCACCGATACTATAGAGACTAGCAGCACCGATACTATAGAGACTAGCAGCACCAATACTACAGAGACTAGCAGCACCAATACTATAGAGACTAGCAGCACCGATACTATAGAGACTAGCAGCACCAATACTATAGAGACTAGCAGCACCAATACTATAGAGACTAGCGGCACCGATACTATAGAGACTAGCGGCACCAATACTATAGAGACTAGCGGCACCAATACTATAGAGACTAGCAGCACCAATACTATAGAGACTAGCAGCTCCAATAATATAGAGACTATAGCAGCACCAATACTATAGAGACTAGTGGCACCAATACTATAGAGACTAGCAGCACCAATACTATAGAGACTAGCAGCACCAATACTGTGTGCAGCCTAGCAGCATCGATACTATAGAGACTAGCAGCACCGATACTATAGAGACTAGCAGCACCAATACTATAGAGACCAGCAGCACCAATACTATAGAGACTAGCAGCACCAATACTATAGAGACTAGCAGCACCAATACTGTGTGCAGCCTAGCAGCATCGATACTATAGAGACTAGCAGCACCGATACTATAGAGACTAGCAGCACCAATACTATAGAGACTAGCAGCACCAACACTATAGAGACTAGCGGCACCAATACTATAGAGACTAGCAGCACCAATACTATAGAGACTAGCAGCACCAATACTATAGAGACTAGCATCACCAATACTATAGAGACTAGCAGCACCAAAACTATAGAGATTATCAGCACCAATACTATAGAGACTGGCAGCACCAATACTATAGAGACTAGCAGCACCAATACTATAGAGACTAGCAGCACCAATACTATAGAGACTAGCAGCACCAATACTATAGAGACTAGCAGTACCAATACTACAGAGACTAGTATCACCGATACCATAGAGACTAGCAGCACCGATACTATAGAAACTAGTAGCACCAATACTATAGAGACTAGTGGCACCAATACTATAGAGACTAGCATCACCAATACTACAGAGACTAGCAGCACCGATACTATAGAGACTAGCAGCACCAATACTATAGAGACTAGCAGCACCAATACTATAGAGATTAGCAGCACCGATACTATAGAGACTAGCAGCACCAATACTACAGAGACTAGCAGCACCGATACTATAGAGACTAGCAGCACCGATACTATAGAGACTAGTAGCACCAATACTATAGAGACTAGTGGCACCAATACTATAGAGACTAGCATCACCAATACTATAGAGACTAGCAACACCAATACTAAAGAGACTAGTGGCACCAATACTACAGAGACTAGCAGCACCAACACTATAGAGACTAGCAGCACCAATACTATAAAGACTAGCAGCACCAATACTATAGAGACTAGCAGCACCAATACTATAGAGACTAGCAGCACCGATACTATAGAGACTAGCAGCACCAATACTATAGAGACTAGCAGCACCGATACTATAGAGACTAGCAGCACCAATACTACAGAGACTAGCAGCACCAATACTATAGAGACTAGCAGCACCGATACTATAGAGACTAGCGGCACAAATACTATAGAGACTAGCGGCACCAATACTATAGAGACTAGCAGCACCAATACTATAGAGACTAGCAGCTCCAATAATATAGAGACTATAGCAGCACCAATACTATAGAGACTAGTGGCACCAATACTATAGAGACTAGCAGCACCAATACTATAGAGACTAGCAGCACCAATACTGTGTGCAGCCTAGCAGCATCGATACTATAGAGACTAGCAGCACCGATACTATAGAGACTAGCAGCACCAATACTATAGAGACTAGCAGCACCAATACTATAGAGACTAGCAGCACCAATACTATAGAGACTAGCAGCACCAATACTGTGTGCAGCCTAGCAGCATCGATACTATAGAGACTAGCAGCACCGATACTATAGAGACTAGCAGCACCAATACTATAGAGACTAGCAGCACCAACACTATAGAGACTAGCGGCACCAATACTATAGAGACTAGCAGCACCAATACTATAGAGACTAGCAGCACCAATACTATAGAGACTAGCATCACCAATACTATAGAGACTAGCAGCACCAAAACTATAGAGACTATCAGCACCAATACTATAGAGACTGGCAGCACCAATACTATAGAGACTAGCAGCACCAATACTATAGAGACTAGCAGCACCAATACTATAGAGACTAGCAGCACCAATACTATAGAGACTAGCAGCACCGATACTATATAGACTAGCAGCACCGATACTATAGAGACTAGCAGCACCGATACTATAGAGACTAGCAGCTCCAATACTACAGAGACTAGCAGCACCGATACTATAGAGACTAGCAGCACCAATACTACAGAGACTAGCAGCACCGATACTATAGAGACTAGCAGCACCAATACTATAGAGACTAGCAGCACCGATACTATAGAGACTAGCAGCACCGATACTACAGAGACTAGCAGCACCGATACTATAGAGACTAGCAGCACCAATACTATAGAGACTAGCAGCACCGATACTATAGAGACTAGCAGCACCGATACTATAGAGACTAGCAGCACCGATACTATAGAGAGTAGTGGCACCAATACTATAGAGACTAGCAGCACCAATACTATAGAGACTAGCAGCACCAATACTATAGAGACTAGCAGCACCGATACTATAGAGACTAGCAGCTCCAATACTATAGAGACTAGCAGCTCCGATACCATAGAGACTAGCAGCACCGATACTATAGAGACTAGCAGCACCGATACTATAGAGACTAGCAGCACCAATACTATATAGACTAGCAGCATCAATACTATAGACCTAGCAGAACCAATACTATAGAGACTAGCAGCACCAATACTATAGAGACTAGCAGAACCAATACTATAGAGACTAGCAGCACCAATACTACAGAGACTAGCAGCACCGATACTATAGAGACTAGTAGCACCAATACTATAGAGACTAGTGGCACCAATACTATAGAGACTAGCAGCATCAATACTATAGAGACTAGCAGCATCAATACTATAGAGACTAGCAGCACCAATACTATAGAGACTAGCAGCACCGATACTATAGAGACTAGCAGCTCTGATACCATAGAGACTAGCAGCACCGATACTATAGAGACTAGCAGCACCGATACTATAGAGACTAGCAGCTCCGATACCATAGAGACTAGCAGCACCGATACTATAGAGACTAGCAGCACCGATACTATAGAGACTAGCAGCTCCGATACTATAGAGACTAGCAGCACCAATACTATAGAGACTAGCAGAACCAATACTATAGAGACTAGCAGCACCAATACTATAGAGACTATCAGCACCAACACTATAGAGACTAGCAGCACCAATACTATAGAGACTAGCAGCACCAATACTATAGAGACTAGCAGCACCGATACTATAGAGACTAGCAGCACCAATACTACAGAGACTAGCAGCACCGATACTATAGAGACTAGCAGCACCGATACTATAGAGACTAGTAGCACCAATACTATAGAGACTAGTGGCACCAATACTATAGAGACTAGCATCACCAATACTACAGAGACTAGCAGCACCGATACTATAGAGACTAGCAGCACCAATACTATAGAGACTAGCAGCACCAATACTATAGAGACTAGCAGCTCCGATACCATAGAGACTAGCAGCACCGATACTATAGAGACTAGCAGCACCGATACTATAGAGACTAGCAGCTCCGATACTATAGAGACTAGCAGCACCAATACTATAGAGACTAGCAGAACCAATACTATAGAGACTAGCAGCACCAATACTATAGAGACTATCAGCACCAACACTATAGAGACTAGCAGCACCACTACTATAGAGACTAGCAGCACCAATACTATAGAGACTAGCAGCACCAATACTATAGAGACTAGCAGAACCAATACTATAGAGACTAGCAGCACCAATACTACAGAGACTAGCAGCACCGATACTATAGAGACTAGCAGCACCGATACTATAGAGACTAGCAGCACCAATACTATAGAGACTAGCAGCACCAATACTATAGAGACTAGCAGCACCGATACTATAGAGACTAGCAGCACCAATACTACAGAGACTAGCAGCACCGATACTATAGAGACTAGCAGCACCGATACTATAGAGACTAGTAGCACCAATACTATAGAGACTAGTGGCACCAATACTATAGAGACTAGCATCACCAATACTACAGAGACTAGCAGCACCGATACTATAGAGACTAGCAGCACCAATACTATAGAGACTAGCAGCACCAATACTATAGAGACTAGCAGCACCGATACTATAGAGACTAGCAGCACCAATACTACAGAGACTAGCAGCACCGATACTATAGAGACTAGCAGCACCGATACTATAGAGACTAGTAGCACCAATACTATAGAGACTAGTGGCACCAATACTATAGAGACTAGCATCACCAATACTATAGAGACTAGCAGCACCAATACTAAAGAGACTAGTGGCACCGATACTACAGAGACTAGCAGCACCAACACTATAGAGACTAGCAGCACCAATACTATAGAGACTAGCAGCACCAATACTATAGAGACTAGCAGCACCAATACTATAGAGACTAGCAGCACCGATACTATAGAGACTAGCAGCACCAATACTACAGAGACTAGCAGCACCAATACTATAGAGACTAGCAGCACCGATACTATAGAGACTAGCAGCACCAATACTATAGAGACTAGCAGCACCGATACTATAGAGACTAGCAGCACCAATACTACAGAGACTAGCAGCACCAATACTATAGAGACTAGCAGCACCGATACTATAGAGACTAGCAGCACCAATACTATAGAGACTAGCAGCACCAATACTATAGAGACTAGCAGCACCGATACTATAGAGACTAGCGGCACCAATACTATAGAGACTAGCGGCACCAATACTATAGAGACTAGCAGCACCAATACTATAGAGACTAGCAGCTCCAATAATATAGAGACTATAGCAGCACCAATACTATAGAGACTAGTGGCACCAATACTATAGAGACTAGCAGCACCAATACTATAGAGACTAGCAGCACCAATACTGTGTGCAGCCTAGCAGCATCGATACTATAGAGACTAGCAGCACCGATACTATAGAGACTAGCAGCACCAATACTATAGAGACCAGCAGCACCAATACTATAGAGACTAGCAGCACCAATACTATAGAGACTAGCAGCACCAATACTGTGTGCAGCCTAGCAGCATCGATACTATAGAGACTAGCAGCACCGATACTATAGAGACTAGCAGCACCAATACTATAGAGACTAGCAGCACCAACACTATAGAGACTAGCGGCACCAATACTATAGAGACTAGCAGCACCAATACTATAGAGACTAGCAGCACCAATACTATAGAGACTAGCATCACCAATACTATAGAGACTAGCAGCACCAAAACTATAGAGACTAGTAGCACCAATACTATAGAGACTAGTGGCACCAATACTATAGAGACTAGCATCACCAATACTACAGAGACTAGCAGCACCGATACTATAGAGACTAGCAGCACCAATACTATAGAGACTAGCAGCACCAATACTATAGAGATTAGCAGCACCGATACTATAGAGACTAGCAGCACCAATACTACAGAGACTAGCAGCACCGATACTATAGAGACTAGCAGCACCGATACTATAGAGACTAGTAGCACCAATACTATAGAGACTAGTGGCACCAATACTATAGAGACTAGCATCACCAATACTATAGAGACTAGCAGCACCAATACTAAAGAGACTAGTGGCACCAATACTACAGAGACTAGCAGCACCAACACTATAGAGACTAGCAGCACCAATACTATAGAGACTAGCAGCACCAATACTATAGAGACTAGCAGCACCAATACTATAGAGACTAGCAGCACCGATACTATAGAGACTAGCAGCACCAATACTACAGAGACTAGCAGCACCAATACTATAGAGACTAGCAGCACCGATACTATAGAGACTAGCGGCACCAATACTATAGAGACTAGCGGCACCAATACTATAGAGACTAGCAGCACCAATACTATAGAGACTAGCAGCTCCAATAATATAGAGACTATAGCAGCACCAATACTATAGAGACTAGTGGCACCAATACTATAGAGACTAGCAGCACCAATACTATAGAGACTTGCAGCACCAATACTGTGTGCAGCCTAGCAGCATCGATACTATAGAGACTAGCAGCACCGATACTATAGAGACTAGCAGCACCAATACTATAGAGACTAGCAGCACCAATACTATAGAGACTAGCAGCACCAATACTATAGAGACTAGCAGCACCAATACTGTGTGCAGCCTAGCAGCATCGATACTATAGAGACTAGCAGCACCGATACTATAGAGACTAGCAGCACCAATACTATAGAGACTAGCAGCACCAACACTATAGAGACTAGCGGCACCAATACTATAGAGACTAGCAGCACCAATACTATAGAGACTAGCAGCACCAATACTATAGAGACTAGCATCACCAATACTATAGAGACTAGCAGCACCAAAACTATAGAGACTATCAGCACCAATACTATAGAGACTGGCAGCACCAATACTATAGAGACTAGCAGCACCAATACTATAGAGACTAGCAGCACCAATACTATAGAGACTAGCAGCACCAATACTATAGAGACTAGCAGCACCGAGACTATATAGACTAGCAGCACCAATACTATAGAGACTAGCAGCACCGATACTATAGAGACTAGCAGCTCCAATACTACAGAGACTAGCAGCACCGATACTATAGAGACTAGCAGCACCAATACTATAGAGACTAGCAGCACCAATACTATAGAGACTAGCAGAACCAATACTATAGAGACTAGCAGCACCAATACTACAGAGACTAGCAGCACCGATACTATAGAGACTAGTAGCACCAATACTATAGAGACTAGTGGCACCAATACTATAGAGACTAGCAGCACCAATACTATAGAGACTACCAGCACCGATACTATAGAGACTAGCAGCACCGATACTATAGAGACTAGCAGCACCGATACTATAGAGACTAGTGGCACCAATACTATAGAGACTAGCAGCACCAATACTATAGAGACTAGCAGCACCAATACTATAGAGACTAGCAGCACCGATACTATAGAGACTAGCAGCACCGATACTATAGAGACTAGCAGCACCGATACTATAGAGACTAGCAGCACCAATACTATATAGACTAGCAGCATCAATACTATAGACCTAGCAGAACCAATACTATAGAGACTAGCAGCACCAATACTATAGAGACTAGCAGAACCAATACTATAGAGACTAGCAGCACCAATACTACAGAGACTAGCAGCACCGATACTATAGAGACTAGTAGCACCAATACTATAGAGACTAGTGGCACCAATACTATAGAGACTAGCAGCACCAATACTATAGAGACTAGCAGCACCAATACTAAAGAGACTAGTGGCACCAATACTACAGAGACTAGCAGCACCAACACTATAGAGACTAGCAGCACCAATACTATAGAGACTAGCAGCACCGATACTATAGAGACTAGCAGCACCAATACTACAGAGACTAGCAGCACCAATACTATAGAGACTAGCAGCACCGATACTATAGAGACTAGCAGCACCAATACTATAGAGACTAGCAGCACCGATACTATAGAGACTAGCAGCACCAATACTACAGAGACTAGCAGCACCAATACTATAGAGACTAGCAGCACCGATACTATAGAGACTAGCAGCACCGATACTATAGAGACTAGCAGCACCAATACTACAGAGACTAGCAGCACCAATACTATAGAGACTAGCAGCACCGATACTATAGAGACTAGCAGCACCAATACTATAGAGACTAGCAGCACCAATACTATAGAGACTAGCAGCACCGATACTATAGAGACTAGTGGCACCAATACTATAGAGACTAGCAGCACCAATACTATAGAGACTAGCAGCACCACTACTATAGAGACTAGCAGCACCACTACTATAGAGACTAGCAGCATCTAATCAACATCTACACACATCTCTATCGCCACACACACCTGTTTTACCTTAATTATATAAGAAGGACAAGGCTGTACTGTACTGTGTCCATTTTAGGACCCTTCAACCGTTTGCCTCACGACTCACCCCTAGTTGAGTCCACAAGGCTGAGGGTTTTTCTAAAATGGACCCTTCAACCGTTAGCCTCACGACTCACCCCTAGTTGAGTCCACAAGGCTGAGGGTTTTTCTAAAATGAACCCTTCAACCGTTAGCCTCACGACTCACCCCTAGTTCAGTCCACAAGGCTGAGGGTTTTTCTAAAATGGACCCTTCAACCGTTAGCCTCACGACTCACCCCTAGTTGAGTCCACAAGGCTGATGGTTTTTCTAAAATGGACCCTTCGTTCTGATTGGTTCAGTCACCTGAACCTTAATTTTCCTGAAATGTGATTTACTAGCCAGCTACACACAAGGTGTTCGTGACTGTGAGTGTAGTATGAATGGTATTTCCAATGGAAGGTCATTAAAAGGTCAGCCAGACCTTTTTTTTCAGACCAACACCAGAATCAATCCGGGACGTTTTAGAGCACTTGTTTTTTATTGGCTTTAATTTGACATAGAGATCTCCTGCTATATGAAAGGGTCGAACAACAGAACCCGTTCCATCCATGCCCTTTACATGCTGTTCAGTAGACCCCGTTCCATCCATACCCTCTACATGCTGTTCAGTCGACCCCGTTCCATCCATACCCTCTACATGCTGTTCAGTCGACCCCGTTCCATCCATACCCTCTACATGCTGTTCAGTAGACCCCGTTCCATCCATACCCTCTACATGCTGTTCAGTAGATCCCGTTCCATCCATACCCTCTACATGCTGTTCAGTAGACCCCGTTCCATCCATACCCTCTACATGCTGTTCAGTCGACCCCGTTCCATCCATACCCTCTACATGCTGTTCAGTAGACCCCGTTCCATCCATACCCTCTACATGCTGTTCAGTCGACCCCGTTCCATCCATACCCTCTACATGCTGTTCAGTAGACCCCGTTCCATCCATACCCTCTACATGCTGTTCAGTCGACCCCGTTCCATCCATACCCTCTACATGCTGTTCAGTAGACCCCGTTCCATCCATACCCTCTACATGCTGTTCAGTCGACCCCGTTCCATCCATACCCTCTACATGCTGTTCAGTAGACCCCGTTCCATCCATACCCTCTACATGCTGTTCAGTAGACCCCGTTCCATCCATACCCTCTACATGCTGTTCAGTAGACCCCGTTCCATCCATACCCTCTACATGCTGTTCAGTCGACCCCGTTCCATCCATACCCTCTACATGCTGTTCAGTAGACCCCGTTCCATCCATACCCTCTACCGAGTCACACAGTGAATCCAGGGTTGCATCCCGTAATAGGATGCCATTTCAGACCAGTGAAAAGCTGAAACACAATTCATTTCTTTTAGTTCCTGATTTGCATGTCTCTATGATTGGCCGTGAGTGCCACTCAATCTCCTTTCAGCTATGTTCACTATGGTCGTTGCTATGGTGATCGCTATGGGAACCTATCAGGATTGTATAATTGGTGCTATTAGTTTAACTTATTGTATTATTTTACCTGTATCTCTCATTCTTTTTCACTTTCATCCATGCAATCTGTGTGTCTCTCTCTCTCACTCTGAATTCAATTACATTCAAAGGGCTTTATTGACATATGTTTACATTACCAAAGCAAGTGAAATAAATAATAAACAAAAGTGAAATAAACAATATAAAAGTGTCACGCCCTGATCTGTTTCAACTGTCCTTGTGATTGTCTCCACCCCCCTTCAGGTGTCGCCCATCTTCCCCATTATCCCCTGGGTATTTAGACCTGTGTTCTCTGTTTGTCCGTTGCCAGTTCGTCTTGTTTGTCAGGTCAACCAGTGTTTTTGTTCTCAGCTGCTGCTTTTCCTCTCTCCTCTCCTTTCTCGACCTGCTGGTTTTGACCCTTGCCCCCACCCCTGGATTGTTGACCTCTGTTTACCCTGAGCCTGCCTACCGTCCGGTACCATTGCCCAAACTCTGGTTTACTGACCCCTGCCTGCCTTGACCTGCCTATTGCCTGCCCCTGTTGGAATATTAAACCATTGCAAATTTGACATTTCTGCATCTGGGTCTTACCTTGATGCCTGATAGTACGAACTGGCCATGACTGACCCATCAGCCCCGGGCCAGCTACGCAATCCCATCTCCACCCAGGGAGCCACCATCGGTAGGCACAAGGAATTGCTTCATGGTCTTGTGGAGGGGGTACAAACGTTGACTGAACGCCATGACTGGGCGTTGGACAGTTTGCTGGAGCAATTCCACGGGTTGTCTGGGATGCCTCCTACCACGGTGGTAACCTCACAGCTCCTCAGCGACTCAGCTGCTAGCAGCGCCATCTCATCGGTCAGTCCACCTTCTTGAGAGCCCCGCTTACCTCCTCCAGAATGCTTCTATGGAGAGCCGAGCACCTATCGGGCGTTTCTAGCTCAGTGTGCCCTCATCTTCGAGCTTCCGCCCTCCTCATCGCTCCAAGACGGCCTCATCATGCTGATGTCTGGGAGGGCTCTCACCTGGGCTACTGCCATGTGGGAACATCAGCCGGCCACATGCGCTAGTCTGGAGAGGTTCGTTCGTGTGGTAGTCTGGTTCGTCTGGAGAGGTGAGGAAGGTTGTTTTCCTCCCCGTTCTCCTGGAGAGAGGAAGCTAATCCATCTTCGACTCCCCGCAGTGTAGCTGATTATGCAGTGGATTTTCCCGCATATTGGCAGCAGGAGAGTGCTTGGAATCAAGAGGTATTGTTCGATATGTTCCTGCACGGCGTCTCAGAGGAGGTCAAGGACGAGATACCTATGGAGCTCGATTCCCTCATCACGTTGACCATCCGTTTTGTTGGGCAATTACGGGAACGACGGAGGGAGAGGAAATTGGATTTCGCTCGCATGCCCAAGGATCCCACCTCGCCTCCAATTCATCCCCGAAGCTCCCGACCTGCCATGATGACCTGCCATGAAGGCTGCCGAATACGGCCGAGTCATCGCTTCCTGAGCCTTTGCCACTAGACAGAGCTGGGCTGTCGCCAGCGGAATGGCAATACAGGATCGACACGAAGAGTAGTCTGTATTGCGGGACTCTTGGTCATTTCGTGTCCTCTTGTCCGTCAAAAAAAAACAGGCTTACCGGTAGGAGCAAGTACTCTGGTGGGCCATATGGAGAACATTTCTGCTTCCCTTGCTCGCACCCCTTTTCATTCCATTCTGCTGTGGGGAGACCAGTCCAAATCTCTCCGGGTTCTCATTGAATCTGGGGCCAACAAGATCTTTTTTTGGACGCTACCCTGGCATCCGAGCTGAACATCCCCACTCAACCCCTCTCCATTCCCATGGATGTTAGAGCGCTGGACGGGCGCTCTATAGGCTGAGTCACCCACAACACCACTCCCATCAACCTATGTGTTTCAGGGAACCACAGCGAGGCTATCCAGTTCCTGCTCGTCAAGTCCCCTCTGATTCCCATGGTAGTGGGATTCTCCTGGCTCCAGCGACACAATCCCCTCATTAACTGGTCTACTGGTGCCATCAAGGGCTGGAACCTGTTCTGCCACTGCCTGAAGTCAGCACAACCTGCCTCGGGACATCTTCCTGGGAGCCCTGGACCTCTCCACCATTCCCGCCGAGTACCAGGACGTCTGGGAGGTGTTCAATAAGGCTCCGTTCCCACCGCACTGACCTTAAGACTGTGGGATTGACCTTTGCCCTAGCACGACTCCGCCCCAGGGACTACTGTAATCTCTGTCGGGACCAGAGACCAAAGCGATGGAGACCTACATTGGGGACTCTATTGCTGCAGGATTCATCTGTCCCTCTTCTTCTCCCACCGGCGCCTACTTCTTCTTCATGGAGATAAAGGACAAGACCCTGCGCATGTGCATCGGCTACCGGGGTCTCAACGACATAACGATGAAGACCGCTACCCGCTACCCCTCATCTCCTTGGCCTTCGAGCCACTCCAGGGGCCCACTGTGTTTTCCAAGCTGGATCTACGGAACGCCTACCACCTGGTGCAGATACGGGAAACGGGCAAGTGGAAGACAGCCTTCAACATGGCCAGCAGTCATATGAGTATCTGGTCATGCCATTTGACCTTACCGGGGCGGCAGGTAGCCTAGAGGTTAGAGCGTTGGGCCAAATCAAATCAAAGTGTATTTGTCACGTGCGCCGAAAACAACATGTGTAGACTTTTCAATGAAATGCTGAAAACAACATGTGTAGACCTTTCAGTCAAATGCTGAAAACAACATGTGTAGACTTTTCAATGAAATGCTGAAAACAACATGTGTAGACCTTTCAGTGAAATGCTGAAAACAACATGTGTAGACCTGACAGTGAAATGCTGAAAACAACATGTGTAGACCTTACAGTGAAATGCTGAAAACAACATGTGTAGACCTTACAGTGAAATGCTGAAAACAACATGTGTAGACCTTTCAGTGAAATGCTTACTTACAGGCTCCAACCAACAGTGCAAAAAAAAACTATTAGGTGAACAATTGGTAAGTAAAGAAATAAAAACAACTGTAAAAAGACAGTGAAAAAGGTCGCTAGATCGAGCTGAAAAGGTAAAAACTGTCATTCTGCCCCTGAACAAGGCAGTTAATCCACTGTTCCTAGGCCGGCATTGTAAACAGTAATTTGATCTTAAAACTGACTTGCCTAGTTATATAAAGGTACCCGGGACCTCAAACATGACTTCACCACAGCTCCTACCTTGGTTCATCTGGACCCTTCCCGTCAGTTCGTGGTGGAGGCCGAGGCTTCTGATGTCGGAGTGGGGGTAGTCATGTCTCAGCGTTTTGCCCAGGACCTAAAGCTAAATCCCTGCTCTTCTCCCACCGCCTCAAAGCCACGGAAAGGAACTACGATGTCAGGAAACGTGAGCTTCTCGCAGTGAAGATTGCGTTGGAGGAATGGAGGCACTGGCTGGAGGGGGCGGAACACCCATTCATCGTGTGGACCGACCACGAGAACGTAGAGTATATCCGCACCGTGCTGTTCACACCGTTCAACTTCTCCCTCTCGTACTATCCGTGATCCATTCAGTCAAGCTGGATGCGCCGCTATAGCCCCACGGGGCTCTCCTGTTTCCCTGTACCCCAGAGCCCAAGACCATCCTTCCCACCTTGTGCCTGGTGACGGCACTCATCTGGGGTACAGGGAAACAGGTCCGGAAGGTGCAGCGGTCCCAGCCGAACCCTGGGGGTGGCCCTGATAATCGGATGTTGTCCCTGATGTTGTCCGCTCTGTGGTCCTGGAGTGGGCCCATTCCTCCAGGCTTGCCTGCCACCCAGGCTCCCGTCGGACCCTGGCCTTCATGCGACAACGCTTTTGGTGGCCTACAATGGTTCCGGATGTTGCCGCGTTTGTCTCCGCCTGCACGGTCTGTGCTCAGAATAAGACTCCTCGCCAAACTCCGGCTGGTCTTCTGCAACCATTGCCTGTCCCTCACCATCCCTGGTTCCACATATCCCTGGATTTCGTAAAGGGTCTCCCACTGTCTGAGGGCAACACTGCCATCCTGTCTGTGGTCGTCCGGTTTTCCAAGGCCGCTCACTTCATTCAGGGTGCCAAATTCAAACAACAGAATTCTCATAATTAAATTTCCTCAAACAGACAAGTATTATACACCATTTTAAAGATACACTTGTTGTTAATCCCACCACAGTGTCCAATTTCAAAAAGGCTTTACGACGAAAGCATACCATGCGATTATGTTAGGTCAGTGCCTAGTCACAAAAAACACAGCCATTTTTCCAGCCAAAGAGATGAGTTACAAGAAGCAGAAATAGAGATAAAATTAATCACTAACTTTTGATGATCTTCATCAGATAGCACTCATAGGACTTCATGTTACACAATACATGTATGTTTTGTTCAATAAAGTTCATATTTATATCCAACAATCTCAGTTTACATTGACGCATTATGTTCAGTAATGTTTTGCTTCCAAAACATCCAGTGATTTTGCAGAAAGCCACATAAATTTACAGAAATACTCATCATAAATGTTGATGAAAATGCATGGAATTAAAGATATATTTCCTCCTTAATGCAACCGCTGTGTCAGATTTAAAAAAAGCTTTACAGCGAAAGCACAACATGGAATAATCTGAGTACAGCGCTCAGACACCAAAACAAGTCATACAGATACCCGCCATGTTGTGGAGTCAACAGAAGTCAGAAATAGCATTATAAATATTCACTTACCTTTGATGATCTTCATCGGAATTCACTCCCAGGAATCCCAGTTCCACAATAAATGTTTGTTTTGTTCGATAAAGTCCATCATTTATGTCCAAATACCTCCTTTTTGTTTGCGCATTTAGTTCACAAATCCAAATACGCAGGCACTTAGTCCAGACGAAAAGTCAAAACAGTTCCATTACAGTTCGTAGAAACATGTCAAGTGATGTATAGAATCAATCTTTTGGATGTTTTTATCTTAAATCTTCAATAATATTCCAACAGGACAATTCCTTTGTCTTTAGAAATGAAAAGGAACGCAGCTAGATCTCACGGCCGCGCACATGACTGAGCTCATGGCCTTAGCTCATGACTTAGCTCATGGCCTTCTGCCAGACCTTTGGTTCAAACATCTCTTATTCACTCCCCCTTCATAGTAGAAGCCTGAAACAAGGTTCTAAAGACTGTTGACATCTAGTGGAAGCCTTGGGAAGTGCAATATGACCCCATTTACACTGTATATTGGATAGGCAATCACTTGAAAAACTACAAACGTCAGATTTCCCACTTCCTGGTTGGATTTTTTCTCAGGTTTTTGCCTGCCATGTGGGTTCTGTTATACTCACAGACATCATTCAAACAGTTTTAGAAACCTCAGAGTGTTTTCTATCCAAATATACTAATAATATGCATATTTCAGCTTCTGGGCCTGAGTAGCAGGCAGTTTACTCTGGGCACGCTTTTCATCCGAACGTGGAAATAGTGCCTCTCATCCATAAGAAGTTAAATGCAAGTAAAACGAAATGCATGATCTTCAACTTATCGCTGCCCTCACCTGCCTAGCATCACTACTCTGGACGGTTCTGACTGAGAATATGTGGACAACTACAAATACCTAGGTGTCTGGTTAGACTGTAAACTCTCCTTCCAGACTCACATTAAGCATCTCCAATCCAAAATTACATCTAGAATCGGCTTCCTGACGGCTAGAAATTCAACTAGCTGTTTTTCTGCTCCATGTAGGCTGATTGGTAACTAGCCAAGTCATGTGTTGTGCATTCTTGGCTACATTTATTAATATGTTGTATACAGGTATTGAGGTATACAGTGTACATTAAAAACACCTTCCTAATATTGAGTCCCCCCCCCCCCCTTAGAACCGCCTCAATTTGTTCGTTCTTTGGGTGGTGGACCATTCTTGATGCACACGGGTAACTGTTGAGCGTGAAAAACCCAGCAGCGTTGCAGTTCTCAACTCAAACCGATGTGTCTGGCACCTACTACCAAACCCCGTTAAAAGGCACTTAAATATTTTGTCTTGCCCTATTCACCGTCTGAATGGCACACATACACAATCCATGCCTCAATTGTATGAAGGCTTGAAATCCGTCTTTAACATGTCTCCTTCCCTTCATTTACACTGATTGAAAGTGGATTTAACAAGTGACATCAATAAGGGATCTTAGTTGTCACCTGGATTCACCTGGTCAATCTATGTCAGGGATCATCGTCGGGGGGCCAGAAATTGACCGCAAGAATCCCAAACAGATATAATGTTTGACTAAAATATAATAACTTCAGACCTTGCTTACATTTGTGTACAATAACGTGTTTCTCAATTTTTTTTAAATGTTATTTATTTAACCTTTATTTAACTAGGCAAGTCAGTTAAGAACTAATTCTTATTCTACCAAAAGGCAAGGCAAAAGGCCGGGGGCTGGGATTAAAAATACATTCAATAAAAATATAGGACAAAACACACAACACGACATGAGGGACACCACAACACTACATAAAGAGAGACCTAAGACACCAATAGCAAGGCAGCAACACATGACTACACAGCATGGTAGCAACACAACATGACAACAACTTGGTAGCAACACAATATGGTAGCAACACAACATGACAACAGCATGGTAGCAACACAATATGGTAGCAACACAACATGGTAGCAACACAACATGACAGCAACATGGTAGCAACACAACATGACAACAACATGGTAGCAACACAACATGACAACACAGCATGGGAGCAACACAGCATGGTAGCAACACATGACAACACAGCATGGTAGCAACACAACATAACAACACAGCATGGTAGCAACACAACATGACAACACAGCATGGTAGCAACACAACATGACAACACAGCATGGTAGCAACACAACATGACAACACAGCTTGGTAGCAACACAACATGGTAGCAACACAACATGACAACACAACATGACAACACAACATGACAACAGCATGGTAGCAACACAACATGACAACACAACATGACAACAACATGGTAGCAACACAACATGACAACACAACATGACAACACAACATGACAACACAGCATGGTAGCAACACAACATGACAACACAACATGGTAGCAACACAACATGACAACACAGCATGGTAGCAACACATGACAACACAGCATGGTAGCAACACAACATGACAACACAGCATGGTAGCAACACAACATGACAACAACATGGTAGCAACACAACATGACAACAACATGGTAGCAACACAACATGACAACAACATGGTAGCAACACAACATGACAACACAGCATGGTAGCAACACAACATGGTAGCAACACAACATGACAACACAGCATGGTAGCAACACAACATGGTAGCAACACAACATGACAACACAACATGACAACACAACATGACAACACAGCATGGTAGCAACACAACATGACAGCAGCACAACATGGTAGCAACACAACATGACAACACAGCATGGTAGCAACACATGACAACACAGCATGGTAGCAACACAACATGACAACAACTTGGTAGCAACACAACATGGTAGCAGCACAACATGATAGCAGCACAAAACATGGTAAAACATTATTGGGCACAGACAACAGCACAAAGGGCAAGAAGGTAGAGACAACAATACATCACACAAAACAGCCACAACTGTCAGTAAGAGTGTCCATGATTGAGTCTTTGAATGAAGAGATGGAGATAAAACTGTCCAGTTTGAGTGTTTGTTGAAGCTCATTCCAGTCGCTAGCTGCAGAGAACTGAAAAGAGTAGTGACCCGGGGATGTGTGTGCTTTGGGGACCTTTAACTGTACCAGCGTAACATCAACATTAGGGTAGACTAGTTGAGCATGCAGACATGTGCACAGGCACAGAGATTCCACGTACAACAATATCTAGCCTAATATAAAGAAATATGGAATAACTTTCAACCTCTGCACAGCGACCAGACCGTACAAATGAGCCTAGATAGGTAGGCAGACAGTATCTACCTACAACCATGTCTATCAGGCAGGCAAATCTTTTCATAGCAAAACCAGCTTCAGGTTGTATTATTGTTTTCCTCACTGTTTGCTAGTAAACTTAGCTTATTGGATATGCAATACTTAGGATTCCAAACAGATGTAAATAAGATCTTGTGTCAATGACATACTAATCTACTATAATTTTGTGAAATTGAAATGCATCCACGGTCATAATCATAACCAATGTGAACCCTCATCAATTATGTTACATAGCTAGCTAGTAAAATTAATTACAGTGGCTGATGTCACATAGCTAGCTAGTAAAATTAATTACAGTGACTGATGTGACATAGCTAGCTAGTAAAATTAATTACAGTGGCTGATGTCACATAGCTAGCTAGTAAAATGAATAACAGTGGCTGATGTCACATAGCTAGCTAGTAAAATTAATAACAGTGGCTGATGTTACATAGCTAGCTAGTAAAATTAATAACAGTGGCTGATGTCACATAGCTAGCTAGTAAAATTAATAACAGTGGCTGATGTTACATAGCTAGCTAGTACAATTAATAACAGTGGCTGATGTTACAAAGCTAGCTAGTAAAATTAATAACAGTGGCTGATGTCACATAGCTAGCTTGTAAAATTAATAACAGTGGCTGATGTCACATAGCTAGCTAGTAAAATCAATAACAGTGGCTGATGTCACATAGCTAGCTAGTAAAATTAATAACAGTGGCTGATGTTACAAAGCTAGCTAGTAAAATTAATAACAGTGGCTGATGTTAGAAAGCTAGCTTGTAAAATTAATTACAGTGGCTGATGTTACAAAGCTAGCTCGTCAAACGACCGGTCAGCTCCTGATCCCCGGCATCTTCCCTGTGGTTTGCGTCCTGCAGCTGGAGCCGAACGTGCCGGGAGGGGGTACTATCACCTATGCCTCAGCTGGATCAACAGGTTCCCGCGCCTTAGTAGAGGTGACCTGTCCGCTCCTGATCCCCACAATCGTCATCTTGGTCGGTGTCCTGCGGCCGAAAGCCTTGGAGGGGGTTCTGTCACGTGCGCTTCCTCTCCGGCCTCTAGGTCACCAGGCTGCTCGTTAAGGCGCACACCTGTCACCATCATTACGCGCAATATGACTCTCACCTGGACTACATCACCTCCTTGATTACCTGCCCTATTTAAACTCAGCACTCCACGAGGAAAAGATGTACTACTGTACTTAATGCAGCTGGTGGCCACACCAGATAATGACTGTTAGTTTTGATTTTGACCCCCCCCCCCCCCCTCCCCCTTTGTTCAGGGACACTTTGTGTGTGTGTGTGTGTGTGTGTGTGTGTTAGTCACATGTCGGTGGAACTTGTTCAGTTTATGTCTCAGTTGTTGAATCTTGTTATGTTCATACAAATATTTACACATGTTAAGTTTGCTTAAAATAGACGCAGTTGGCGGTGAGAGGACGTTTCTTTTTTTGCACCAGATTTGCCAGTTCTTGCTGTGAGATGTAACCCCACTCTTCCACCAAGGTATCTGCAAGTTCCCGGATATTTCTGGTGGGAATGGCCCTAGCCCTCACCCTCCGATCCAACAGGTCACAGATGTGCTCAATAGGATTGAGATCCGGGCTCTTCGCTGGCCATGGCAGAATACTGACATTCCTGTCTTGCAGGATATCATGCACAGAACGAGCAGTCTAAGCAGTCTGTGCAATCTAAGCATTACATGATCTGTCACATGATCTCAGTATATTCTGTTCTGAAAGGCCCCAGAGTCTGCAACACCACTAAGCAAGGGGCACCACCAAGCAAGCGGCACCATGAAGACCAAGGATCTCTCCAAACAGGTCAGGGACAAAATTGTGGAGAAGTACAGATCAGGGTTGGGTTATGAAAAAATATCAGAAACTTTGAACATCCCACAGAGCACCATTAAATCCATTGTTCAAAAATGGAACGAATATGGCACCACAACAAACCTGCCAGGAGAGGGCTGCCCATCAAAACTCACAGACCAGGCTTGGAGGGCATTAATCAGAGGGGCAACACAGAGACCAAAGATAACCCTGAAGGAGCTGCAACGCTCCCCAGCAGAGATTGGAGTATCTGTCCATAGGACCACTTTATTCTGCACACTCCACAGAGCTGGGCTTTGCCATTGCTTGAAGAAAAAAATAAGCAAACACATTTGGTGTTCGCCAAAAGACATGTGGGAGACTCCCCAAAAATATGGAAGAAGGTACCCTGGTCAGATGAGTCTAAAATTTAAGCTTTTTGGAGATCAAGGAAAATGTCTGGTGCAAACCCAACACCTCTCATCACCCCGAGATCCCCATCCCCACAGTGAAGCATGGTGGTGGCAGCATCATGCTGTGAGGATGTTTTTCATTGGCAGGGACTGGAAAAATTGTCAGAATTTAAGGAATGATGGATGGTGCTAAATACAGGGAAATTCTTGAGGGAAACCTGTTTCAGTCTTCCAGAGATTTGAGACTGGGACAGAGGTTCACCTTCCAGCAGGACAATGACCCTAAGCATACTGCTAAAGCAACACTCGAGTGGTTTAAAGTAATCATGAAGTAATCCTTCTAACCCCCCCCCCCCCCTAAAAGATTTAGATGCACTATTGTAAAGTGGTTGTTCCACTGGATATCATAAAGTGAATGCACCAATTTGTAAGTCGCTCTGGATAAGAGTGTCTGCTAAATGACATAAATGTAAATGTAATGTAAATGTTTAAGGGGAAACATTTAATTTTCTTGGAATGGCCTAGTCAAAGCCCAGACTTCAATCCAATTGAGAGTCTGTGGTATGACTTAAAGATTGCTGAACACCAGCGGAACCCATCCAACTTGAAGGAGCTGGAGCAGTTTTGCCTTGAAGAAAGAGCAGAAATCCCAGTGGCTAGATGTGCCAAGCTTAAATAGACATACCCCAAGAAACTTGCAGCTGTAATTGCTACAGAAGGTGTCTCTACAAAGTATTGACTTTGCATCACAATAGTTATGCACGCTCAAGTTCTGTTTTTTGGTCTTATTTCCTGTTTCACAATAACATATATATTGCATCTTCAAAGTGGTAGGCATGTTGTGTAAATCAAATGATACAAACCCCAACAAATCCATATGAATTACAGGTTGTAAAGGCAATAAAATAGGAAAAATGCCAAGTGGGGTGAATACTTTCGCAAGCCACTGCATAGCATGTTACAGCCTGACTCATATAACAGTTCATTGGAACTCCAGTGTTTATAACACTGTTTATAACACGTTACAGCCTGACTCATAACAGTTCATTGGAGGACCAGTGTTTATAACTGTTTATAACAGGTTACAGCCTGACTCATATAACAGTTAATTGGAGGGCCAGTGTTTATAACACGTTACAGCCTGACTCATAACAGTTCATTGGAGCTCCACTGTTTATAACACTGTTTATAACATGTTACAGCCTGACTCCTATAACAGTTAATTGGAGGGCCAGTGTTTATAGCATGTTACAGCCTGACTCATAACAGTTAATTGGAGGGCCAGTGTTTATAGCATGTTACAGCCTGACTCATAACAGTTAATTGGAGGGCCAGTGTTTATAGCATGTTACAGCCTGACTCATAACAGTTAATTGGAGGGCCAGTGTTTATAACACTGTTTATAACAGGTTACAGCCTGACTCATATAACAGTTAATTGGAGGGCCAGTGTTTATAACACTGTTTATAACAGGTTACAGCCTGACTCCTATAACAGTTAATTGGAGGGCCAGTGTTTATAGCATGTTACAGCCTGACTCATATAACAGTTCATTGGAGGGCCAGTGTTTATAACACTGTTTATAACAGGTTACAGCCTGACTCCTATAACAGTTCATTGGAGCTCCAGTGTTTATAACAGGTTACAGCCTGACTCATAACAGTTCATTGGAAGGCCAGTGTTTATAACACTGTTTATAACACGTTACAGCCTGACTCATATAACAGTTCATTGGAGCTCCAGTGTTTATAACATTGTTTATAACACGTTACAGCCTGACTCATATAACAGTTCATTGGAGGGCCAGTGTTTATAACACTGTTTATAACAGGTTACAGCCTGACTCCTATAACAGTTCATTGGAGCTCCAGTGTTTATAACAGGTTACAGCCTGACTCATATAACAGTAAATTGGAGCTCCAGTGTTTATAACACTGTTTATAACAGGTTACAGCCTGACTCCTATAACAGTTCATTGGAGGGTCAGTGTTAATAACAGGTTACAGCCTGACTCCTATAACAGTTCATTGGAGCTCCAGTGTTTATAACACTGTTTATAACAGGTTACAGCCTGACTCCTATAACAGTTCACTGGAGGGTCAGTGTTAATAACAGGTTACAGCCTGACTCCTATAACAGTTCATTGGAGCTCCAGTGTTTATAACACTGTTTATAACAGGTTACAGCCTGACTCCTATAACAGTTCATTGGAGGGTCAGTGTTAATAACAGGTTACAGCCTGACTCCTATAACAGTTCATTGGAGCTCCAGTGTTTATAACACTGTTTATAACAGGTTACAGCCTGACTCCTATAACAGTTCATTGGAGGGTCAGTGTTAATAACAGGTTACAGCCTGACTCCTATAACAGTTCATTGGAGGGCCAGTGTTTATAGCATGTTACAGCCTGACTCATATAACAGTAAATTGGAGCTCCACTGTTTATGACACATTCCAGTCTGACTCATATAACAGTTTGCCTACTGTGATGTGATCAGATAGGCTACATGTGGGTTCCATCACTGCTACTCATCACACAGTTCTATATGCATGAACAAACGAGCAGTCACATTCAATCTGACTATCCGATTAAAGAAGACATCTGGCTCAGCAGAATGTTTAAGCTTTAGTGGAACTTGGCTTCGGGAAACTTTATGATTCTAGTTATTCATATGGAAAAGGAGATATGTTTAAGCCATTGTGCGATTCAGAATAAATAAATAATATATAATAAATAAATAAATAATAAATACAACCCTGTACTGACATCGACCACGTCAGGGTTCCACTATTTTCTCAAGGTGTGTTTTGTGTTCCATTGAATGGTGTGTATTAGCGGTCTGACAATCAAATCAAACGTTATTTGTAAAGTGCACCGGATACAACAGGTGTAGACTTGTCCGTGAAACGTAGGAAAAGCAGACCTGATAGGTGTGGTGCTGGTGTTTTGACTTTTCTATTGGTTCATTGCAAACAGGAAGCTCAAGGAATTAGACATGATTTAAAGTAGCATTTGAACCCAGATCTGAGGAGAAGGAGCTTCATCCCGACTTTCAGAAGAGAACAGATTGATGGTCTCTCTGGTCTCTGGTCTTTCAGAACAGATTGATGGTCTCTCTGGTCTTTCAGAAGAGAACATATTGATGGTCTCTCTGGTCTCTGGTCTTTCAGAAGAGAACAGATTGATGGTCTCTCTGGTCTTGCAGAAGAGAACAGATTGATGGTCTCTCTGGTCTCTGGTCTTTCAGAAGAGAACAGATTGATGGTCTCTCTGGTCTCTGGTCTTTCAGAAGAGAACATATTGATGGTCTCTCTGGTCTTTCAGAAGAGAACATATTGATGGTCTCTCTGGTCTTTCAGAAGAGAACAGATTGATGGTCTCTCTGGTCTTTCAGAAGAGAACAGATTGATGGTCTCTCTGGTCTCTGGTCTTCCAGAGGAGAACAGATTGATGGTCTCTCTGGTCTTTCAGAAGAGAACAGATTGATGGTCTCTCTGGTCTCTGGTCTTCCAGAGGAGAACAGATTGATGGTCTCTCTGGTCTTTCAGAAGAGAACAGATTGATGGTCTCTCTGGTCTTTCAGAAGAGAACAGATTGATGGTCTCTCTGGTCTTTCAGAAGAGAACAGATTGATGGTCTCTCTGGTCTTCCAGAAGAGAACAGATTGATGGTCTCTCTGGTCTCTGGTCTTTCAGAACAGATTGATGGTCTCTCTGGTCTTTCAGAAGAGAACATATTGATGGTCTCTCTGGTCTCTGGTCTTTCAGAAGAGAACAGATTGATGGTCTCTCTGGTCTTGCAGAAGAGAACAGATTGATGGTCTCTCTGGTCTCTGGTCTTTCAGAAGAGAACAGATTGATGGTCTCTCTGGTCTCTGGTCTTTCAGAAGAGAACATATTGATGGTCTCTCTGGTCTTTCAGAAGAGAACATATTGATGGTCTCTCTGGTCTTTCAGAAGAGAACAGATTGATGGTCTCTCTGGTCTTTCAGAAGAGAACAGATTGATGGTCTCTCTGGTCTCTGGTCTTCCAGAGGAGAACAGATTGATGGTCTCTCTGGTCTTTCAGAAGAGAACAGATTGATGGTCTCTCTGGTCTCTGGTCTTCCAGAGGAGAACAGATTGATGGTCTCTCTGGTCTTTCAGAAGAGAACAGATTGATGGTCTCTCTGGTCTTTCAGAAGAGAACAGATTGATGGTCTCTCTGGTCTTTCAGAAGAGAACAGATTGATGGTCTCTCTGGTCTTCCAGAAGAGAACAGATTGATGGTCTCTCTGGTCTCTGGTCTTTATGAAGAGAACAGATTGATGGTCTCTCTGGTCTCTGGTCTTTCAGAAGAGAACAGATTGATGGTCTCTCTGGTCTCTGGTCTTCCAGAGGAGAACAGATTGATGGTCTCTCTGGTCTTCCAGAAGAGAACAGATTGATGGTCTCTCTGGTCTTTCAGAAGAGAACAGATTGATGGTCTCTCTGGTCTCTGGTCTTTCAGAAGAGAACAGATTGATGGTCTCTCTGGTCTCTGGTCTTTCAGAAGAGAACAGATTGATGGTCTCTCTGGTCTTTCAGACGGAATAGTTTTATCTGCTCTGGGAGATGATATCTAGGTCACTGTTTTCAGAGGAGATCTGAAGATGAGACACACAGACACAACTACTAAGCATGCAGCACACACACACACACACACACACACACACACACACACACACACACACACACACACACACACACACACACACACACACACACACACACACACACACACACACACACACACACTCTAATAAAAAACCTTTAGAGCTACTAAGCCTAGTAGCGCGTGGATTGACGCTGGAGACAGGAATCAAATACAGAGAGAACTTTTAATATGTAACATACATGAAACAGGACAGGAACAGCGTCTGGGGAGGGGTGAAAGTAACGACATCAATGCAGACACGGGGATGAAACAGAAGGAACAGCGTCTGGGGAGGGGTGAAAGTAACGACATCAATGCAGACACGGGGATGAAACAGAAGGAACAGACAGATAAAGAGGAGCCAATCAAATAGCGATAGATTTCAGGTGGGTTCAATGAGGCGCAGGTGCGCGTAACGAAGGCGACAGGTGTGCGTAATTGATAGGCAGTCTGGGGCCCTCGAGGGAGGGAGAGCGGGAGCAGGCGAGACAAGTAGTAATAGATGCTAAACTAAGTCATCTAAAACTTTGACATTCAAGTCTTTTTTTTCCGACTCCAAGTAATTATGTTCATCTCCGTCATCACTCTGCTTTTTAGACGCTACAGCCCATAGAGAAGAACCTAAGCACAAGCAATTGTCTAAATCTATAGTGACAGCCATGTTCTGTCTTTACCATTTAAAATCCCTCTCCTTCCTACTTCCAGGACGTTGCTAATTAGGTCAATCTCAGTGGGGCGTTAAGTTTAGAGTGGACAGTCATATTCAAGTCAACATTCCATGTTGGGTGGACCCAGCGGCCATTTTGAGTGTTACGGTATCATTTTCTCATCGTGGCAATCAAAACAGTTTTTGACACGCAATTAAATTTAGAATTGTTGCCCAATGCCTGGGTTTATATTGTATAACGTTTCACTCTAGCAGCAACTAGCTGAGCAGCAGCTCGAGCGTTGATGTGATATTCCACGCAAAATAGGCGCTGTACGCTGTGTGATAAATAAGATACATGATGACTAAGGGAAATTCACAAGCGCCAATTAAGTTCCACTAAATGATGTACAGTACCAGTCAGAAGTTAGGAAACACCTACTCATTCAAGGGTTTTTCTTTTTTCTTTATTTTTACTATTTTCTACACTGTAGAATAATAGTGAAGACATCAAAACTATGAAATAACACATATGGAATCATGTAGTAACCAAAAAAAAAGTGTTAAACAAATCTAAATATATTTTATATTTGAGATTCTTCAAAGTAGCCACTCTTTACCTTGATGACAGCTTTGTACACTCTTGGCATTCTCTCAACCATCTTCATGGGTTAGTCACCTGGAATGCATTTCAATTAACAGGTGTGCCTTGTTAAAAGTTAATTTGTGGAATTTCCTTCCTTCTTAATGCGTTTGAGCCAATCAATTGTGTTGTGACAAGGTAGGGGTGGTATACAGAAGATAGACTTATTTGGTAAAAGACCATGTCCATATTATGACAAGAACAGCTCAAATAAGCAAAGAGAAACGACAGTCCATCATTACTTTAAGACATGAAGGTCTGTCAATCTGGAAAATTTCAAGAACTTTTAAAGTTTCTTCAAGTGAAGTTGCAAAAACCATCAAGCGCTATGATGAAACTGGATCTCATGAGGACCGCCACAGGAAAGGAAGACCCAGAGTTACCTCTGCTGCAGAGGATACATTCATTAGAGTTACCAGCCTCAGAAATTGCAGCCCAAATAAATGCTTCACAGAGTTCAAGTAACAGACACATCTCAACATCAACTGTTCAGAGCAGACTGTGTGAAGCAGGTCTTCATGGTCGAATTGCTGCAAAGAAACCACTACTAAAGGACACCAATAAGAAGAGAATTACTTCGACTACCAAGAAACCACTACTAAAGGACACCAATAAGAAGAGAATTACTTCGACTACCAAGAAACCACTACTAAAAACCTTTCTGGAGCAGGCGTTCTGCTAGCGACACAGCTCGACAACATCCGGTGAAATTGCAGAGCGTCAAATTAAAATGACAGAAATAGAAATATTTAACATTCATGAAAACACAAGGGTCAAACATCAAAATAAAGCTTAACTACTTGCTAATCCAGCCGACAGCGCCCGGCATACAAAAGCATGAAAAACATATTTCAACTAAGCAGGTTCGCCACGAAAGTCAGAAATAGCGATATAATAAATGCCTTACCTTTGAATATCTTCTTCTGTTGGCAAAAGGTCCAAAAGGTCCCCGAAACATCACATATTGTCGTTTTGATCGATAATATCCTTCTTTTATTCCCCAAAAACGATGTTTAGCTGGCGCGTTTCAGTCACTAATCCACCCAGTTTCCCTCCATCAAAATGCATACAAAATGAATTCCAAACGTTACCAATAAACTTCTCCAAACAAGTCAAACAACGTTTATAATCAGGTACCCTAATACGTAAATAAACGATAAAATTGAAGATGGAGAATCGTTATTGTCTTTGCCAGAGATAAACAACAAAGAACACACTCTCATCCACGCACATGAAAACACTACAGCCATAATGGGAGCCACTTAGAAAAACTACAATTTCTAGCTAATTTTTCCAAAAACAAACCTGAAACTCTTTCTAAAGACTGTTGACATATAGTGGAAGCCCTAGGAACTGCAATCTGGGAGGTTTTCGCCTCATAATAAACATGACAGCCATTGGAAACAGTGGTAGGCTGAAATTATACTTTTTTTTGGATGGTTTGTCCTCGGGTTTTTGCCTGCCATATCAGTTATGTTATACTCACAGACATTACTTTGACAGTTTTAGCAACTTTAGAGTGTTTTCTATCAAAATCTACCAATTATATGCATATCCTAGCTTCTGGGCCTGAGTAACAGGCTGTTTACTTTTGGCATGCTTTTCATCCAGACGTCAAAATACTGCCCCCTAGCCCAATAAGAAGAAAATACTTGCTTAGGCCAAGAAAAAAGAGCAATGGACATTAGACCGGTGGAAATCTGTCCATTTGTCTGATGAGTCGAAATTTTAGATTTTTGGTTCCAACCACCGTGTCTTTGTGAGACGCAGTAGGTGAACGGATGATCTCTGCATGTGTATTTCCCACCGTGAACCATGGAGGAGGAGGTGTTATGGTGTGGGGGTGTGGGGGTGCTTTGCTGGCAACACTGTCAGTGATTTATTTAGAATTCAAAGCACACTTAACCAGCATGTCTACCACAGCATTCTGCAGCGATACGCCATCCCATCTGGTTTGCACTTAGTGGAACTATCATTTGTTGTTCAACAGGACAATGACCCAACACACCTCCAGGCTGTGTAAGGGCTATTTGACCAAGAAGGAGAGTGATGGAGTGCTGCATCAGATTACCTTACATGAGTAGGTGTGTCCAAACCTTTGACTGGTACTGTAAATTAACCTATAAACCGATAAGCATGGCGGTCAAATGTATTTCCATCAATTAAAAAAATATATATTTTACTTGTATTGGCCCATCCAAAAAAAACTTAGTTTTTTACAGATTCTTGTTGTATGTACATTCTAAAAACATCTACCTACATGACACTATCTCTCTCTAAACACATCTACCTACATGACACTATCTCTCTCTAAACACATCTACCTACATGACACTATCTCTCTCTAAAACATCTACCAACATGACACTATCTCTCTCTAAACACATCTACCTACATGACACTATCTCTCTAAACACATCTACCTACATGACACTATCTCTCTCTAAACGCATCTACCTACATGGCACTATCTCTCTCTAAACACATCTACCTACATGACACTATCTCTCTCTAAACACATCCACCTACATGAAACTATCTCTCTAAACACATCTACCTACATGATACTATCTCTCTCTAAACACATCTACCTACATGGCACTATCTCTCTCTAAACACATCTACCTACATGACACTATCTCTCTCTAAACACATCTACCTACATGGCACTATCTCTCTCTAAACACATCTACCTATATGACACTATCTCTCTCTAAACACATCTACCTACATAACACTATCTCTCTCTAAACACATCTACCTACATGACACTATCTCTCCCTAAACACATCTACCTACATGACACTATCTCTCTCTAAACACATCTACCTACATGACACTATCTCCCTCTAAACACATCTACCTACATGACACTATCTCTCTCTAAACACATCTACCTACATGACACTATCTCTCTCTAAACACATCTACCTACATGACACTATCTCTCTCTAAACAAATCTACCTACATGACACTATCTCTCTCTAAACACATCTACCTACATGACACTATCTCTCTCTAAACACATCTACCTACATGACACTATCTCTCTCTAAACATATCTACCTACATGACACTATCTCTCTCTAAACATATCTACCTACCTACATGACACTATCTCTCTCTAAACACATCTACCTACATGACACTATCTCTCTAAACACATCTACCTACATGACACTATCTCTCTCTAAACATATCTACCTACATGACACTATCTCTCTCTAAACATATCTACCTACCTACATGACACTATCTCTCTCTAAACACATCTACATACCTACATGACACTATCTCTCTCTAAACACATCTACATACATGCCACTATCTCTCTGTAAACACATCTACATACCTACATGACGCTATCTCTCTCTAAACACATCTACCTACATGACACTATCTCTCTCTAAACACATCTACCTACATGACGCTATCTCTCTCTAAACACATCTACCTACATGACACTATCTCTCTCTAAACACATCTACCTATATGACACTATCTCTCTCTAAACACATCTAACTACATGACACTATCTCTCTCTAAACACATCTACCTACATGACACTATCTCTCTCTAAACACATCTACCTACCTACATGCCACTATCTCTCTCTAAACACATCTACCTACATGACACTATCTCTCTCTAAAAACATCTACCTACATGACACTATCTCTCTAAACACATCTACCTACATGACACTATCTCTCTCTAAACACATCTACCTACATGACACTATCTCTCTCTAAACACATCTACCTACATGACACTATCTCTCTCTAAACACATCTACCTACATGACACTATCTCTCTAAACACATCTACCTACATGACACTATCTCTCTCTAAACACATCTACCTACATGACACTATTTCTCTATAAACAAATCTACCTACATGGCACTATCTCTCTCTAAACACATCTACCTACATGACACCATCTCTCTCTAAACACATCTACCTACATGGCACTATCTCTCTCTAAACACATCTACCTACATGACACTATCTCTCTCTAAACACATCTACCTACATGACACTATCTCCCTATAAACACATCTACCTACATGACACTATCTCTCTCTAAACATATCTACCTACATGACACTATCTCTCTCTAAACACATCTACCTACATGCCACTATCTCTCTCTAAACACATCTACATACCTACATGATGCTATCTCTCTCTAAACACATCTACCTACATGGCACTATCTCTCTCTAAACACATCTACCTACATGGCACTATCTCTCTCTAAACACATCTACCTACATGCCACTATCTCTCTCTAAAGACATCTACCTACATGACACTATCTCTCTCTAAACACATCTAACTACATGACACTATCTCTCTCTAAACACATCTAACTACATGACACTATCTCTCTCTAAACACATCTACCTACATGACACTATCTCTCTCTAAACACATCTACCTACATGACACTATCTCTCTCTAAACACATCTACATACCTACATGACACTATCTCTCTCTAAACACATCTACCTACATGACACTATCTCTCTCTAAACACATCTACATACCTACATGACACTATCTCTCTCTAAACACATCTACATACCTACATGACACTATCTCTCTAAACACATCTACCTACATGCCACTCTCTTTCTATCCAAATGGGCTGTATGTTCAGTAATGATGATGAAGATGTCCACGTGGCTAGAGTCTAGTTACTCGACACACATCACATCCAGGTAGACAAAAACATATACTCTCAGTCCATCCCACCTATCACCTTAACACCCACTCCTCAACTATTCTCAGTCCATCCCACCTATCACCTTAACCCCACCCCTCAGCTACTCTCAGTCCACCCCACCTATCACCTTAACCCCACCCCTCAGCTACCCTCAGTCCATCCCACCTATCACCATAACCCCACCCCTCAGCTACTCTCAGTCCATCCCACCTATCACCTTAACCCCACCCCATCAGCTACTCTCAGTTCATCCCACCTATCACCTTAACCCCATCCCTCAGCTACTCTCAGTTCATCCCACCTATCACCTTAACCCCACCCCTCAGCTACTCTCAGTCCATCCCACCTATCACCATAACCCCACCCCTCAGCTACTCTCAGTCCATCCCACCTATCACCTTAACCCCACCCCATCAGCTACTCTCAGTTCATCCCACCTATCAGCTTAACCCCACCCCTCAGCTACTCTCAGTTCATCCCACCTATCACCTTAACCCCACCCCTCAGCTACTCTCAGCCCACCCCACCTATCTCCTTAACCCCACCCCTCAGCTACTCTCAGTCCATCCCACCTATCCCCTTAACCCCACCCCTCAGCTACTCTCAGTCCATCCCACCTATCACCTTAACCCCACCCCATCAGCTACTCTCAGTTCATCCCACCTATCAGCTTAACCCCACCCCTCAGCTACTCTCAGTTCATCCCACCTATCACCTTAACCCCACCCCTCAGCTACTCTCAGCCCACCCCACCTATCTCCTTAACCCCACCCCTCAGCTACTCTCAGTCCATCCCACCTATCCCCTTAACCCCACCCCTCAGCTACTCTCAGTCCATCCCACCTATCTCCTTAACCCCACCCCTCAGCTACTCTCAGTCCATCCCACCTATCTCCTTAACCCCACTCCTCAGCTACTCTCAGTTCATCCCACCTATCAACCAAACCACTAAATATTAGGAACACCTTCTCTTTCCATGACAGACTGACCAGGTGAATCCAGGTGAAAGCTATGACCCCTTATTGATGTCACTAGTTAAATCCACTTCAATCCGTGTAGATGAAAGGGGAGGAGACGGGTTAAAGAGGGATTTTTAAGCCTTGAGACAATTGAAACGTGGATTGTGTATGTGTGTCATTCAGGGAGTGAATGGACAAGACAAAATATTTATGTGTCTTTGAACGGGGTTTGGTAGTAGGAGCCAGGCACATCGGTTTGAGTCAAGAACTGCAACGCTGCTGGGTTTTTCACGCTCAACAGTTTGTCCCGTGTGTATCAAGAACGGACCACCACCCAAAGGACTTCCAGCCAACTTGACACAACTGTGGGAGTCAACATGGGCCAGCTTCCCTGTGGAACGCTTTCAACACCTTGTAGAGTCCATGCCTCTGATGAACTGAGGCTGTTCTGCAGGCAAAATGGAGTGTAACTCAATATTAGGAAGGTGTTCTTAATGTTTTGTACACTCAGTGTATTTTTCTGTGATGTTTCAAGTACATGCTGTACCTTTCTGAATGCATAGAATCTACAGATTGTAAGTCAAAGATTCATATTTTTACAAAAATGAGGATTATATTGTTGATTTATTTGCTTTCCAAATCTTCCAACAGTGGAGGGTTAATTGGAGATAAATGTTGTAATTAAAAAATACTTTATTTTACAACACGGGGATGTTATTCTCCTGGGCCAGGCAACATGGGGATGTTATTCTCCTGGGCCAGGCAACATGGGGTTGTTATTCTCCTGGGCCAGGCAACATGGGGTTGTTACTCTCCTGGGCCAGGCAACATGGGGTTGTTATTCTCCTGGGCCAGGCAACAAGTGGTTGTTACTCTCCTGGGCCAGGCAACATGGGGTTGTTATTCTCCTGGGCCAGGCAACATGGGGATGTTATTCTCCTGGGCCAGGCAACATGGGGTTGTTATTCTCCTGGGCCAGGCAACATGGGGTTGTTATTCTCCTGGACCAGGCAACATGGGGTTGTTACTCTCCTGGGCCAGGCAACATGGGGTTGTTATTCTCCTGGGCCAGGCAACATGGGGTTGTTATTCTCCTGGGCCAGGCAACATGGGGTTGTTACTCTCCTGGGCCAGGCAACATGGGGTTGTTACTCTCCTGGGCCAGGCAACATGGGGTTGTTATTCTCCTGGGCCAGGCAACATGGGGATGTTATTCTCCTGGGCCAGGCAACATGGGGTTGTTATTCTCCTGGGCCAGGCAACATGGGGTTGTTACTCTCCTGGGCCAGGCAACATGGGGTTGTTATTCTCCTGGGCCAGGCAACATGGGGTTGTTACTCTCCTGGGCCAGGCAACATGGGGTTGTTACTCTCCTGGGCCAGGCAACATGGGGTTGTTATTCTCCTGGGCCAGGCAACATGGGGTTGTTATTCTCCTGGGCCAGGCAACATGGGGTTGTTATTCTCCTGGGCCAGGCAACATGGGGTTGTTATTCTCCTGGGCCAGGCAACACGGGGTTGTTATTCTCCTGGGCCAGGCAACACGGGGTTGTTATTCTCCTGGGCCAGGCAACACGGGGATGTTATTCTCCTGGGCCAGGCAACATGGGGTTGTTATTCTCCTGGGCCAGGCAACATGGGGATGTTATTCTCCTGGGCCAGGCAACATGGGGTTGTTACTCTCCTGGGCCAGGCAACATGGGGTTGTTATTCTCCTGGGCCAGGCAACATGGGGATGTTATTCTCCTGGGCCAGGCAACATGGGGATGTTATTCTCCTGGGCCAGGCAACACGGGGTTGTTATTCTCCTGGGCCAGGCAACACGGGGTTGTTATTCTCCTGGGCCAGGCAACACGGGGATGTTATTCTCCTGGGCCAGGCAACATGGGGTTGTTATTCTCCTGGGCCAGGCAACATGGGGTTGTTATTCTCCTGGGCCAGGCAACATGGGGATGTTATTCTCCTGGGCCAGGCAACATGGGGTTGTTACTCTCCTGGGCCAGGCAACATGGGGTTGTTACTCTCCTGGGCCAGGCAACATGGGGTTGTTACTCTCCTGGGCCAGGCAACATGGGGTTGTTACTCTCCTGGGCCAGGCAACATGGGGTTGTTACTCTCCTGGGCCAGGCAACATGGGGTTGTTATTCTCCTGGGCCAGGCAACATGGGGTTGTTACTCTCCTGGGCCAGGCAACATGGGGTTGTTACTCTCCTGGGCCAGGCAACATGGGGTTGTTATTCTCCTGGGCCAGGCAACATGGGGTTGTTACTCTCCTGGGCCAGGCAACATGGGGTTGTTATTCTCCTGGGCCAGGCAACATGGGGTTGTTACTCTCCTGGGCCAGGCAACATGGGGTTGTTATTCTCCTGGGCCAGGCAACATGGGGTTGTTACTCTCCTGGGCCAGGCAACATGGGGTTGTTACTCTCCTGGGCCAGGCAACATGGGGTTGTTATTCTCCTGGGCCAGGCAACATGGGGTTGTTATTCTCCTGGGCCAGGCAACATGGGGTTGTTATTCTCCTGGGCCAGGCAACATGGGGTTGTTATTCTCCTGGGCCAGGCAACATGGGGTTGTTATTCTCCTGGGCCAGGCAACATGGGGTTGTTATTCTCCTGGGCCAGGCAACATGGGGATGTTATTCTCCTGGGCCAGGCAACATGGGGTTGTTATTCTCCTGGGCCAGGCAACATGGGGATGTTATTCTCCTGGGCCAGGCAACATGGGGTTGTTACTCTCCTGGGCCAGGCAACATGGGGTTGTTATTCTCCTGGGCCAGGCAACATGGGGATGTTATTCTCCTGGGCCAGGCAACATGGGGATGTTATTCTCCTGGGCCAGGCAACATGGGGTTGTTATTCTCCTGGGCCAGGCAACACGGGGTTGTTATTCTCCTGGGCCAGGCAACACGGGGATGTTATTCTCCTGGGCCAGGCAACATGGGGTTGTTACTCTCCTGGGCCAGGCAACATGGGGTTGTTACTCTCCTGGGCCAGGCAACATGGGGTTGTTACTCTCCTGGGCCAGGCAACATGGGGTTGTTACTCTCCTGGGCCAGGCAACATGGGGTTGTTACTCTCCTGGGCCAGGCAACATGGGGTTGTTACTCTCCTGGGCCAGGCAACATGGGGTTGTTATTCTCCTGGGCCAGGCAACATGGGGTTGTTATTCTCCTGGGCCAGGCAACATGGGGATGTTATTCTCCTGGGCCAGGCAACATGGGGTTGTTATTCTCCTGGGCCAGGCAACATGGGGTTGTTACTCTCCTGGGCCAGGCAACATGGGGTTGTTACTCTCCTGGGCCAGGCAACATGGGGTTGTTACTCTCCTGGGCCAGGCAACATGGGGTTGTTACTCTCCTGGGCCAGGCAACATGGGGTTGTTATTCTCCTGGGCCAGGCATTAATAGTATTAACCGGCTATTCCTTTGTTTTATCGGTCAAAAGCCAGCAATTACCGGCTAAGGAAAACCCTGTTCCATTCATAACCAGCCAGGGTGATATTTCCCATCAACACAGAACTATAGAACTTTCTGCGCCTCTGTCTACAGAACAGAATCACTCTGGCATTGTAACGGCAGTCTAACTCTTCCTCCTCCTCGGACGAGGAGAGGCGAGAAGGATCGGAGGACCAATGTGCAGCGAGCTAAGTTTCCATGATTTAATACACACGAAAACAAGACACAATACAAAATCTATCTCTGTCTACAGAACAGAATCACTCTGGCATGTTAGACTGCAAGTCAGAGACAGAGTTATGCTGTAAACTGAAGAGGGAACACATTGTTAGACTGCAAGTCAGAGACAGAGTTATGCTGTAAACTGAAGAGGGAACACATTGTTATTCAACACATGGACCTGTACAATCCTATAATATACTCCTCATACACAGACACAATCCTCTTAGAATCCAATTCCCCAAGGAGAGCAGAAACCGACTGGCATCTAGGCTCTCTCCACAATACTACAGTACTATTCCCACACCATAACAGCTCTCTGAGATGTCAAAGTGACTACCGATGCTGAAAAGTTGGGACTACTGTTCTCTCTCTCTCCTCCCCCTCTATCTCCCACCTTCTCTCTCGCTCTCTCCCTTCCTCCCCTCCCCCTCTCTCTCCCTCTCTCCCTGCCTCCCCTCCCCCTCTCTCTCCCTTTCTCCCTGCCTCCCCTCCCCCTCTCTCTCACTCCCTCCTCCCTTTTCCCCCCCACTCCCTCGCTCTCTCCCTGCCTCCCCTCCCCCTCTATCTCCCACCTTCTCACTCACTCTCTCTCTCGCTCTCTCCCTGCCTCCCCTCCCCCTCTCTCTCCCTCCCTCTCTCTCTCTCACTCCCTCCTCCCTTTCCCCCCACTCCCTCTCTCTCTCCCTGCCTCCCCTCCCCCTCTCTCTCTCTCCCTCCCTCTCTCTCACTCCCTCCCCCCCCCACCCACTCCCTCCCTCTCACTCCCTCTCGCTCTCTCCCCTCCTCCCCTCCCCCTCTCACTGCCTCTCTCTCTCGCTCTCTCCTCCCCCTCTCACTCCCTCTCTCCCCTCCCCTCCCCCTCTCTCTCTTTCTCTCTCTTTCCCTCCCTCTCTCCCTCCCTCTCAATTCAATTTAAGGGCTTTATTGACATGGGAAACATATGTTAACATTGCCAAAGCAAGTGCAATACATAATAAACAAAAGTTAAATAAACAATACAGATTTTACAGTAAACGTTACACTCACAAAATGTCCAAAATAATAAAGATTTCAACATTTCAAATGCCTATCCCTCCCCCCTTTCACTCCCCCTCTCCCTCTCCCCCCCTATTTCTCTCCCCCCTCTCTCTCTCTCTCCCCTCTCTCCCCCCTCTCTCTCTCTCCCCTCTCTCTCCCCCCACCCTCTCCCTCTCTCTCTCCCCCCTCCCTCTCCTGCTCTCTCTCTCCCTCCCCCTCTCTCTCTCCCTCCCTCTCTCCTTCTCCCTTTGCAGAATAGTCACAGTAGATCGATACAGGAAACTCCCAGAGCGAAGCAGGAAGTTAATGGCTCACTCGTGTTGCATCCCAGACAGCATCCTATTCCCTTTATAGTGTCTATTCAGGGCCCACAGCACTCTAGTCCAACGTAGTGCACTATGTAAGTATTAGGCTGTCATTTGGGATACACCCTCAGACCCCATGAAGAACCAATTAATCAAACAAATGGGTACAGCAAAGACTACATTTCACAAAAAGTCTGGCACAGAGGTAAACATGGATGTGAATGTTTTGTGTTTTTTGTCACACCCTGATCTGTTTCACCTGTCCCTGTCCTTGTGCTTGTCTCCACCCCCCTCCAGGTGTCACCCCTTCTTCCCCACTTATCCCCTGGGTATTTATACCTGTGTTCTCTGTCTGTCTGTGCCAGTTCATCTTGTTTGTTCAAGCCAACCAGCGTTTTTTTTGTCTCAACTCCTACATTTTCCAGTTTCTCTTTTCTCACCCTACTGGTTTTGACCCTTGTCTGTCCTGACCACTCTGCCTGTCCCTGACCCTGATCCTGCCTGACCCCTCTGCCTGCCCCTGACCCTGAGGCTGCCTGCCGTCCTGTACCTTTGCCCCTCTCTGGATTACTGAACTCTGTCTGTCCCTGAGGCTGTCTGCCGTCCTGTACCTTTGCCCCTCTCTGGATTACTGAACTCTGTCTGTCCATGAGGCTGCCTGCTGTCCTGTACCTTTGCCCCTACTCTGGATTATCGACCCCTTTAATGTGTTCAGTACAGTGTAGGTAAGACGTTAATGGGTGAACTGTCCCTTTAATGTATTCAGTACAGTGTAGGTAAGACGTTAATGGGTGAACTGTCCCTTTAATGTATTCAGTACAGTGTAGGTAAGACGTTAATGGGTGAACTGTCCCTTTAATGTATTCAGTACAGTGTAGGTAAGACGTTAATGGGTGAACTCTCCCTTTAATGTATTCAGTACAGTGTAGGTAAGACGTTATTGGGTGAACTCTCCCTTTAATGTATTCAGTACACTGTAGGTAGGAGGTTATTGGGTGAACTCTCCCTTTAATGTATTCAGTACACTGTAGGTAAGACGTTAATGGGTGAACTGTCCCTTTAATGTATTCAGTACAGTGTAGGTAAGACGTTAATGGGTGAACTCTCCCTTTAATGTATTCAGTACACTGTAGGTAGGAGGTTATTGTGTGAACTCTCCCTTTAATGTATTCAGTACACTGTAGGTAAGACGTAAATGGGTGAACTCTCCCTTTTATGTATTCAGTACAGTGTAGGTAAGACACTAGTTAGCTAAGGCTGCACAGTCTGACTCCAGCAGCAGGAGGGAGCAGACAACTGGACAGGTCCTTGAGGTGAGGTGGTGTACCACAGTCAGAGTCCTGTCACCATCCTGGATGTACCACAGTCAGAGTCCTGTTACCATCCATCCTGGATGTACCACAGTCAGAGTCATGTTACCATCCTGGATGTACCACAGTCAGAGTCCTGTTACCATCCATCCTGAATGTACCACAGCCAGAGTCCTGTTACCATCCTGGATGTACCACAGCCAGAGTCTTGTTACCACCCTGGATGTACCACAGTCAGAGTCCTGTTACCATCCTGGATGTACCACAGTCAGAGTCTTGTTAACACCCTGGATGTGCCACAGTCAGAGTCATGTTACCATCCTGGATGTACCACAGTCAGAGTCCTGTTACCATCCATCCTGGATGTACCACAGTCAGAGTCATGTTACCATCCTGGATGTACCACAGTCAGAGTCCTGTTACCATCCATCCTGGATGTACCACAGCCAGAGTCCTGTTACCATCCTGGATGTACCACAGCCAGAGACTTGTTACCACCCTGGATGTACCACAGTCAGAGTCCTGTTACCATCCCGGATGTGCTACAGTCAGAGTCCTGTTACCATCCTGGATGTACCACAGTCAGAGTCCTG